>NC_035447.2:85026241-85236241 GCF_002127325.2 Helianthus annuus
AACAACCGGACAATACCCGGAACATAAAAATATTGCCAAAATTAATATTAGTACTTTTCTGAGCCAGTTAGGGTCCCTGATTACCCTAACACCCGCTTTTAATGCACTAAAGCAACTAACGGGGTTAGACCTCGCACTTAACGCACTTAACCAAACTAAACCGTAACTGAACGTTTGGAAACGAACCGAGCACCATTACATCCCAATGGGATCGGCCAACTAGTGGGCCCCGGGAGAGTACACCTTTATAATATTAAATTAGATTACGCGAGGAACGAGGCACATTTTTCTATAAATAACCACACCTCTCACACACACAAACACACACACTTCACTTTCACTCTCTCTCCCTCCCCCTTGCTCCCTCTCGGCCGTGAGCCACCCCACCCCCACATCCATTGTCGGTTCAAGTCTTGCAAGTTCCAAGCATACTCAAGTGTCGGTGGTTACGTACAACGGAGCTCGGAACAAACGGAACGCGAAGGACCTCTACCGTTTGCTATTATCCACGCAGTTTTCGACTAGTTTCTTCCCTAGCCCCGAGCTAGAGGTATAACGTTTAAAACTCATTTTTGGTCATGTCTAAAGTGGTTAAAAGGATATTTGTCGGTTGAATGTCGGTAACCCGCTTAATGGAACTTTAAAGTCTACTAAAACGTGTATATTGCTGGTTAAAAGCTCAAAACGCGTGTAAATGTCGTAGTATTTGAACATGTTGATTAAAATGGCCCGATCTATGATGTGGTGGCTCTTATCATCGTTTAACCCGACTTTGTTAAGATCTCGAATTTTGGCATACACTAGATGCCAGCGGTTCAAGGGTTAAAAGGTGAAACTCCACCACACGAGAAACATGAACTTGTATAAAAGTGTTTTAACATGAAAAATAGTATTTAAAACAAGCCGATCTACGTATGTACAAGTGGTATATTCGTAGGACCGGGTGTCGAGAAAATCATGTTTTTATAAAAATGGATAAAGTGTTAACAAATACGATTTCTATAAACTACAAGTGTAGAAACACTTGTAGAATAAAAGATCCGACAAAATAACAATGTTTACAAAAATTGTCGGGAAGTTGTAAGAAGTGATTTGTTCCAAAAACGAGGTTTTTGCAAGACTAAGCTATGTTATGAATAGATCCACTAAAAATAACGAGATCTACACCGTAGTTTTTGTAAAAACTACAAGTTCATGAAACAACGCGGTTTTACATACTAGTCTTCTATTTGAAGAGTGGAAAAATGACTCGGTTGATTTGACAAATTGTTGAGATGATTTTATAAAAGAAAATGATACGCTTGAAAGCGTGGCCACCTCCAGTTACAGGGGAAACTCTGGCGAAATTTTCTAAAAATCTAACACTTATAATTATTTACAAGTGTTAGACTACTTTGACATGTTTTCAAAAATATATTTCGCCACAACTTTATTTATAAATAATCGGAGGTGGGATTTTCACAAAACTAAAAGTGATAAATATTTATTCGGTAAATATATTTTGTCACCTCACTGTTTATGATTATTTTGTGAAGATATATAAATATTATTTTTAGAGTAAAAATAATATTTACTAACCTTGTCAAGCCCGAAATAATACAAACGCTTATACGTCGAGAATATAAGATACAACGGTAATTATCATTACCACTTAATCACCAAAACGTAACTTACGCTTTATTCAGAAGTATTCATAAGCGCGTATGTTGTCAATATATTATTTTGGTAAAATATTATGAGAAAAAGGAAATATATTATTTTTGAGAAAAATGAATATATTTTGAAATAAGAAATAAAATATATTAAGTGGGACTTAATAAAATAATATAAGTATACATGTATTTAATTCCCCCATCCTTGGGAAGGAGAATGCGTATCAAATATATATACGAAACGGTTGACTAACTGTTTCCCAAAAATGTAAACTATGAAGCTAAAGCACGGCCATCCGTCTAATAGAATTAGCACATGTAGGTCGTTGCACAGCACCTGGATATTGGATTGCTTGATTTTGTGACGCGTTCACTGTGAGTTCATGTCCCCCTTTTCTCTTAACTGTTTTCAGTTTTATAAACTGCGGGGGTGAAATACATGTTACAATGATTATGGATATGTTATACATGGTATGGTTAGCGTAAGGAGGGTTACTTAGATCATGTGAATGGGTAGGCGGAAACTTGAGGTCATTAATCCTCAGGGTAGGACCGAGGGGCAGGAGCGGTAGATCTATTTGGGTGTAGCGAGCCCAGTCCCAGGTCCAGCAGAACGGACCTTGGGATGACTTTGTTCCCGACGCATAAATTTGCTAGGTTTGAGCCTTCCTACTTGCATTTACACATATCAATGGCCTTGCAAACCATTGGTGATCTCTTTTTCCTTATTTGCTACATACCAGGGTTTTTGATAAAGATAAAGGTTTATTTACTCACTTTCGCATGAACTCGCTCAACATTATTGTTGATTTTTCAACTTACATGTATTTCAGGGAATTAAGGATCTGGCACGGTTTAGCAGGATTTCCCGCTGCATTTAGACTCAGAGTCATCCGGGTTCAAGGCTTATGGCTCTTTCCTGGACAAGCCATAGCCCCTGAACCATGTTTATTTATGTTTGCATTATGGTAGTAGTTGTACTGTTTAAGACAAGTAATGGTTGTTGGGTGTTTACCCATTTAGACAATGTTTGACAATTTTATTTTCAATGGATGACTTTGCATGATTTTAAATTCATATAGCTTGTTATGGTTAAGCTATGGTATTAAGAAGTCACACCAAATTAACCACGCTTCCGCAAAGCCAGGGTGTGACAACACTAACTTCAAACGATAAGACTCAAACGGAAGGTATCTTCAAACGGCAGCCTTATCTAAACGGAAGTCTTCAAATGGTTGCATTCTTCAAACGGTCACTATCAATTCAAACGGTCAACTCTCAAAATGAAGGCCTCAAACGATTGGACCATTAAAACTACTAAAGCTTCTAATAGGACCATTAAACCATAGCCTCTCATTGGACCATGCATCTATCAAGTCAACATATACATTTCATGAATATAACATCTTCACGTGCATGTTGTAGAACTAATAACTTGTGATGTCATCATTATGATGTCACTAGTGATGTCATATTGATGATGTCACGCTTGATCAGGTCCGCACCGAAACTGAGACTCGACATAAGACGAAGACGACAGATGACTGCACCAATAGACTCCCCCTCAGATGTTGACGAGTCTTAAGTGTCGAGTCTTCACACTCTCCAGTCTTGATTTATCTCTACGCTTCACTCTCAGTCTATTCTTTGCAGGTCTTCAGACTCCCCCTTGCGATATGCTGGCATTTCTTTAGATCATCAGCATCATCAGCATTAGGATCATTGTCTGTCTTTCCATCTCATAGCTTTTCAACTTATCCTGCAAAAACTCTACCTCAAAGTAAAATTTCTCTCACATTCATATTTTAATCACAAACACATGTACTAACTCCAAATCATTTTTTAAAAAAACACAATGATTTTCCAATCTGATGAACCACTTTAGGGTTAGATTATGAAAACATTTAATTCCAAACATACACTCCCCCTCAAATATTATTCATTATGTTTAGCACTCGGAATTTTAAAAATCAGCTCTTCAATACCAGTTGTCGAAAATCTTTTTGAATTTTTCAAAGATTTTATGCTAAAACACACATAAAATCTTTTTGGATTTTTTGAAAGAAATATGAAATGCAGTAAAGAAATATTTACAAACAATATTTTTGTGAGTTCGTGTAAGAGGATCATATCAGTTTTGAGACAAATCACCAACACCGTTAAGCTTCATTTCATTTTAAGTTTTAAACAATTCACCTAGATTGTTAGTATGTTTGTCCACTTAAATTTTCACACAAAGTTCAATTGATCCGAGATACGATATTAATGTTTTAGATACTAACTTATCCGTGTGTCCCACTACTTGAATATACTCCCGTATCCAGATCCCAATATTCAGTCTTACAGGTGAGTATACCACAGCTGATATCTGTATAGGGGTTAGGTGCGAAACCGTGAGAGCTCAGGTCAGAACTTCCGTTTAGCAGAGAGATGACGGCTCGACTTTTGGTGGGTCCCCTTTAGAGGATCTTTTTTACAACAGCAATGACTATCAATTTTATTGTTTCATCGATTTGCTGAGGGCGGTGCTTTTTCAAGCATTTGCAGAAAGTATTATCCGGGGACTAGGTCAGTACTTCCATACAGTAGAAGTCCCGGGATAATACCCCAGATATCACTGAGCATAAAGACCTAGTATCTCAGAATAAGGGATCTTTCAAACAAGATTTCAGGGGTTACCTATATATCCAAGCAGTTTTGTTAACCCACAGAATAAGCAAGTTTGAAATTTAAGTTTATATCTCGTCACAATCTACTAAATGTGCAAAAATCTACTAGCACATCCTCAGTAAGATTGTTTATCACTTTTAAACTCTCCAAATCTTTAGCATGTTGTGACAGTCCACTGATGTACTATCATTTCCTCTTTTTCACAACAAAACTCATTTTTTTTAAATTTTATCATGTTTTTGACTTTTTCATTTTTTCTAATGTTTTTGGATTTTCTGAAATTTCTACTCCCCCTAAAATGCAAACACATTAAAGAAAAATTGAAAACAAACTGTACAGAAATATGACAACCGATATCAAATCGCATCAATTCGCCATTCTCTAGGCGTAAACAATCAGAACTCCCCCTATCACAAACCATTTTCTCATTATGATTTCAAAACACTTAAGTTTGTTTTAATCAAAATGATTTTTCCGGAAAATAAGTTTGTTTTTACCACATGTAAGTTTACCACTTGTTTAAGTACAGGGATATGGTTTATCATCTTGTCAGTTTTATCAAATGTAGTAAATCAAGTACAACTTAATGTCCTTGATTCACTGTTTGCAATCATGCAACCTGTACCACTTGTAAAACTAACCAAACAATATCACTTGTAGGTATGTTACTTCTACACAAACCATTTTACCAATCAGAATGCTGATTCCTGCTTCGCACTTACCAACCTGGAAGCTCCGGCGTAGTCCTTTAACCTGTAGAATTATTACAATTTTAAGAATTTTTCATACAAACTCATAATACATGAATGATGCCGATTCCTGATCCACGATTACAAATTTGGGATCTCCGGCAAGTCAGGATTTTCAAACAAAGAAAATGTCCACCCAAGCCTGACCAGCCTTGGGTGTTTTCAATTCGGATTTTGTTGGGGTGTAAGTTGCTTTCTTTGTAGCATAAAAGTCTTTTACCCCTTTCACCTTCCTATCAACCATTTTACCGAAAATTTTCTTTACATTCCCATTAAAAGGCTTCTCAACATCAAAATTATCCTTTTCAGAAAAATCCTGATTTGAGATTTCAGTCTTTCCAACTTTTCTTTTAAAATTCTCAGTCCTCAATGGTGGAAAGTTCTCATCATCCATTGAAGGAACTGAATTTTGATCACTCTCATCAAACTGTGGCTCCTCTGATTTTGTGGAATCAGACTCATCGCCAGATTTTACCTCAGATTTCTTAACAACCCATTTTTGGTTGTCAAGTTTTACACTTCGCTTGTAAAATCTCTTCGAACATTCACCAACTTCAAATGTAGAATTTTTGAAAACTTTAAATTGTTCAGTTGGTGGTTCGGTTTTATCAACAACAACTTGTTTCAATTTTCCAGAAACTCCCTGTTTTGTGTTCGTCTCTTTCGGACAGTTCCATGCAATGTGACCGGCTTCATTACATCGGAAACATGTTCTGGTTTCTTTCTTCACATAAGCTCCATTCTTTTTCTTCTCGGCTAGAAATTCTTGGTTAGATTGTTTCCATAATGGGCTTTTTGCTTCCTCTTCCGAGCTTGTACCTGAAACAAATTTTGTATTTGTTTTAGAAAATTTTTCATTTTTATAGTTTTCTGGTGGAGTAAAACCAAGTCCTTTCTTTTTGTAGCTACGATTTTGGTTTGGTTTCTTTTGAAAACCAGAACCAGAATTTTAACCTTTTTTTCTTGTTTAACCTTTGTTGAACTCTTGAGGTGTAAAATTTAGGTTTACCATTAAGATTTAAATCTTTTATTTCAGAAATATTAATTTCTGTTAGTTTGAAAACCTTTTTAATCAATTCATTTTTAACACCTCTTATTGGAAACTCTTTATCAAAATATAATTTGTCAGAACCATTCAAAGTATATGCAACTTCAAATGTTTCATCATTCAAATTAAATTTTGATAGCAAAAATTCTTTACTATAAACCCGTTTTCCCGATGATTTCGAACTCTTATCGGACGAACTCGAACTCCTGACTGACTGACACGAACTTTCGGACTCGGACTTTGACTCTGACTCCTCATCCTTAACCAACACCTGATCGACCACTCGTTTTATCAGTTCAGACTCATGATCTGTGTCGGACGCTGTGAACGTAACGTCAATATTGTCCGGTAAAACATCGGTTATCTCGGATTCTAGTTTAATATTGACCGCCTGTTTTAGTTCTTCCTCATTAGGTTTTCTAGGCGAGTAACCTTCCCAAATCGGAGGCGGACACTTATTATAACAGACACCCTGTTTCTTACCAGTATCCTTCTTCTTCTTTGATTTTGTTTCTTCATCTTTAAACGCCTCGAAACCTTCAACTGTTGGATAAATTCTATCCATTACATAGTCACAACCTTTGTAACTTTGCAGCAATCTTCTGATTCTTTCATTCTCAGCTGCTTCATTCTCCAACTCTTTCTTCAACTTTGCACATTCTTCTATGTACATGTTGATCTCTTTTTGCTTTGTCATCATGGTAGCATTCAACATCTTTATAGCTTTCTCTCTTTCTGAGTTAGTCTTCTCCAGACCATTCACATGCCTATTCAATACATCATACGACTTTTCAAGTTTTTTACATCAAATAACAACTGTTCTTTCAACTTTTCTAACTCACTAAACCTTTCGTCTTTCTCTATACATTTTTTACAAGACTCTAAACATGTAAGACAAGGTTATGTGACTTCAACTATCTTCTCGACTTCAACTCTCTTTTCAACTTCCACAATCTTCTCAGCTTCAGTCACCTTTTCTGCTTCAATAATCTTCTCATTAATACTACTATTATCAGTTGGTGATTGGTCAAACTCTACTGATTTGTCAGAACTATCATCCGAAGAACCAGAGTTAGATGATGTTTGATAAAAAATGAATGCTCTTTCGGAACTTTCATCTGAAGAACCAGAATCAGTTGATGTTTGATCAACAACAATTGATTCTTCTGAACTTTCATCGGATGAAACGAATTTTTCTTCTTGATTCTTCTTATTCACATCATTGTTCTCCATTTGTTCTTCAAGCTTCTTAATGAATTGACAAATTGACAATCTAGAGTATTCTCCATTTCTTTTTTACTCCAACAGATATGTACCCCATTCTTGTTGAGGTATGGAATTGGCTAATCTCTTAACCCATTCATTTGGTTTTTTCTGAATACCCTTCTCAGACATTAAGCAAACAAGATGAATATACCTCTCAATGATACTCTTTGTACTTTCTCCTAGATAACCTGAAAACAAATCAAATTCTTTCTTTAATACATTTATTCTATTAACTGTTTCACTAGTCATATTAAACAATTTTAAGTCCATGATTCGGAAACACGTTTATCGAGACAGTCACTTAAAATGAAATATCAAATTCAAACTAGATCCCCTTTCGGATGAAACGATTCACCTCGTGAAACACCTGGAACAAACAAACAAAACACAATCAGTTTAAAACACTTATCAAAGCAACTGAAACAAACTGATACTCTATGCGAACTGGAACACTCGAACTGATAAAATTCTGTGTAGACTGAAGTTTGACACACTGTGCAGACTGAATTTGATGTGAATTGAGTTTGTTGTCAAAACACGCGAACTACTGTGACCCGGATTAAACTCAAACGACCAGATTCACTACGAACGAACTGATGAACTTTTGACAATTGTGAACTCCAAATTATACAAACTGAAACAAACTCTTTTCAACTAAATGACCTCGTGAATAATACACGTGAAGTGAATAACGTGTTTGAACCTTCAAATCTTGGGCGGCAACTTAATCACTTATCCATTTGACATCAACAATCTTCACACGCAACTAATTGGTGGCCGACATATGAACTTTAAAGTGACAGTTTTTTTTTTTTATTATATATCACATGCAACCGATTTAATGAACTGACAACTTTAACAAATATAATATTGTGATTGGGCCGATTCTTAATACAATCTTTATCTAAATCTTGGACCTCAATTTAACCAACCACAATACCACATGCACATTTATGATTTCACATGAATCGATGAATATTTTCAAACGGTTCACACACTTCGAAACAGTTTTCAAACGATGTGTCGGTTTTCAAACGATTAACTCAAACTTTTCAAACGGTCATGTGACGTTTCAAACGGACAGGTGACAATTTCAAACAGTATCTTCAAACGGAAGAGATATTTCAAACGATGGTTCTAACGGACAGTATTTTTTCAAACGATAGGAGCCAGTTTCAAACGATCTGAAGCCTTTTTCAAACGATAGAAATTTTTCAAACGGACAGACGCTGAACTCGTTCAAACGGACACCGTTTTTCAATCCATTTTGACCAGTTTTACGTTGAGTTTTAAGCTGAGATTCTCAAGGCTTTGTTAAACTACCATTATGCACACATTGTGAACGTTTCAGCCAATTTCAACCGTAAAAGTATCGGTTTTAAGAAAGAAGGTGTAGAATATTAGATTTTCAAGCTGATTATGGCAAGAACTCCTCGTCCTGAGCTCTGATACCAATTGTAGGATCGTTTCGCGACCTAAACGAGTCGTTCGGAAGAGCTCAAATCCGTTTCAGAGGCGGAAACAAAGAAACGGACGTGAATACAGCTTGAATCACACTTTAAACCTCTTGTATATTGATATTACAGCGTTTACAGTTACAAGGAACACCGTCAATACCTCGGTATCAACTAGCCTCACCGTTACAAATGTTGACAGTTTGAATGGTATTTATAGAACCTAACCTATCGTTTGAAACTAATTCAAACGGTTACACTAACTTCAAACGATAAGACTCAAACGGAAGGTATCTTCAAACGGCAGCCTTATCCAAACGGAAGTCTTCAAATGGTTGCATTCTTCAAACGGTCACTATCAATTCAAACGGTCAACTCTCAAAATGAAGGCCTCAAACGATTGGACCATCAAAACTACTAAAGCTTCTAATAGGACCATTAAACCATAGCCTCTCATTGGACCATGCATCTTTCAAGTCAACATATACAGTTCATGAATATAACATCTTCATGTGCATGTTGTAGAACTAATAACTTGTGATGTCATCATTATGATGTCACTAGTGATGTCATATTGATGATGTCACGCTTGATCAGGTCCGCACCGAAACTGAGACTCGACATAAGACGAAGGCGACAGATGACTGCACCAACACCGTTTGATATCCGTGATCTCTAGCAGTATTTGGTTGTTATAGAAGAACTTCAAAGCAATCTCAAGTGAGTACATAGAACCCCATCTTTCAAATGCTTTCAAGGTGTCTATGTGAGTACATAGACCCCTCTTTTACTGTTTTCCAAACATTTTGGGGTAAAACACATATGCCTACTTGTTACTTTCATGCTTTCCATGTTTTCACATCATATACCTGCTATGTTCGTTAGTACATTATAGTACATGATTTCATTACATTTCATGCTATGTATGCCCATTGTGTGTACTTAGTACATTGTTTTACATTACATTTCATGCTATGTATGCCCATTGTGTGCGTACTTAGTACATTGTTTTACATTACATTTCATGCTATGTATGCCCATTGTGTGCGTACTTAATACATTGTTTCACATTACATTTCATGCTATTTATGCCCATTGTCTGCATACTTAGTACAATTGTTTACATCACATGCTTTTATTTTGGTATGACATTTGGTTTGTTTAACATGGAACAATACATTCATTAACATTAGCTACGCCGTTCGTTAGTAGGAAGTGGTACCATAGGAATTGACAACTCCCGTTCCGGACATCCTAGGTTGGTTTGGATGAAAGGGATGACCGAATTCGATACACATAACTTAGATAAACCTTTAATTTGTTTAAGGGTTTATCGCCACAGTCTCAAGGCTTGGATGTATGCATTTTCACAATACCGCATAAATGTTTGTATCAGTATAGCATGCATTTGTTCCACAAAACATAACTTTGATTTAAACCATGTTTTACTTCAATACCTTGTTTTTGTGCATTTTACATATGGTTTAGTTGATATATTTCACTTACCATACGTGATATATTTTGGGTACACCTTACATGATCTACAGTAAACATAAACATTTTGACATTGATATACACATTTGGTGGTTTACATTGAACATAGACATTTCGATATGGTTTACACAATAACACTTGACAATTGATTTATACATGAACAATTTACATGGTGGTTGGTTTGGGTAAATGGTTTGAGTAACGTGGCGTATGTAATATGATACAAACATGGTGGATACGCCGCTGGTACTTCCTATATATAAATGTTTGTATAATATTACCTATCGTAGCATTATTTAAATCATTTCAGTATAGACATGTTACCTTTTTCACAAATAACATATTCTTCACAAGACATTGTTTTACAAACAAACTTATCTTATACAAACTCATTTTTACTCTCATTTAACCTTACGTTTTACTTATACATATCATATGATCTTATCGTTTCTCATATGATTTACAAGACTAAACAATTTACAAGGTTCATGACTGACTGTTATTAAACGTTTTCTTTAAACTCAAGTCATGAATCCTATTTTCACAAAACCTATGTATCTCACAGACATTTTTTACGCTGACGTACCTACTTTCACATGTGTTTTCAGGAGCTGTTGCTTAGGATGATGATTGTGATACTAGGGCGGACCTGTGCCTTAGAGACATAAAACGAAGATAGACTAGTTTAATTTTGTTATAAACTCTTTATTTCCTGTTTAAGTACAATGTAATACGCTTGTTTGATAAATAAAATGTAACTTTAATTTCCATGGTTATGAAACAATTAATTCTGTCCCAACATTCCCCGACGTTTCCGCCGCGGTTGCATGTTATACGCGGTCGGGGTGTGACAGTTTGAGGCTCCATCGGTGAATAACAACCATAATTCATCCAATGTGTCTTTGATGGGAGTGTCTACTGCTTCACATTCCTTGATCTTGTCTTCTGGGACTTCAGTGATAAAGTCTGCTAATACCTGGCCTTTGATAGCTAGGGGCGGCCTATACAGGATGTTATGGCCCCCTAGTTCAATTGCCCATTTCACCAATCGGCCTGATGTCTCTGGTTTTTGCAAGATGGTGCCAATATGGAAGTTAGTGAGTACAGTGATTACATGTCTAGTGAAATATTTGCGTAGCCTTCTTGAGGCGTGTAGCAGCGCGAGCACTAACTTCTCCATGGTTGAATATCGTGTTTCCGGATCTGTGAGCACCCTACTAACATAGTAGATTGGAGTTTAAACTCCATCTCTTTCCACTAAGAATACCGACCCAATTGCCTTGTCTGAAGATGACAAGTACAAAATGAGTGGTTCCTTCTCGAATGGCGCGGTTAAGGTAGGGAGCTTGATCAAACACTCTTTCATCTGTTGGATGGCTGCTTTCGCTTCTGGTGTCCATTTAAACTCTTGTTTTTTTTCACGAAGTTGCGCAACGTACTGATGAAAGGATAATATTTTGCTGCGTGATTTAACAGAAAACGATTGAGCGCAGCTAAGCGGCCGGCTAATCTTTGCATTTCTTTGATCGTGCGCGGTGATGGCATTCGCTCAACGGCTTGAACTTTTTCAGGGTTAACTTTGAAACTGCCATTTGTAACCACGAACCCTAGGAACTTGCCCTCCTCCATTCCAAAAGAACATTTTGCTGGGTTCAGCTTCATGTTCACGCTTCTTAGAGAGTTGAATGTCTTCTCTATATCTTTCAGCATCTGGTCCTCCTCGGGACTCTTGAATACAAGATCATCAATGTATACTTCGATATGTTTCCCAGTGTCATCACTAAATATCTTGTCCATTAACCGCTGGTAGGTTGCGTCAACATTCTTGAGCCCGAAGGGCATTTTTGTGTAGCAGAAGATTCCGATGTCAGTGCGGAAGGCTGTTTTATCTTCGTCTTCCAGCTTCATCTGGACTTGGTGATATCCCTTGTAACAATCCAAAAAACATTTCCACCTGAATGGCACGAGAGAGTCTATCTTCTTATCGATCTCAGGCAATGAATAGCAATCTTTGGGACACGCCTTATTGAGATCTGTGTAGTCAACACACATTCGCCGTCCTCCTGTAGACTTCTCGAACATTACAGGGTTTGCAACCCAGCTTTGGTAGTGCACCTCCCTCAGTATACCTGCCTTCAGTAGTTAACAAACTTGTTCGTTCACGGCTTTGGTCTTATCCAATCCTAGGCTGCGCTTTCTTTGGACCTTTGGCTCAACGGATGGATAAGTTTTTAAACAATGTTCAGTGACGTCGTGCGGGACGCTTATCATGTCAGACGGGGTCCAAGCGAAGATGTCCATGTTTATGAATAGTAATTGCGTGAGGTGCGTCCTGATACTTGGTGAGATTGCGTGGCCAATCGTCACCGTCTGTTCTGGGTACTTGCGGTTCAAGACACATTTTTCTGGCTCAGTTGGTGAAATCTTGGCTGCTTTGACTAGGCGTGCATCTTCTGCTGCCATCACCTCTTTCTTTGAGTAGATAATCGCCACCCCCATTTCAGTTGGAAAGCCAATGGCTGAATGGGGCGTGGAGGTTACCATGTTCATTTCTCCCTGAGTTTCTCTCCCAATTAAAACGTCATGCCTTGACTTAACTGGCATCACCATAAAGTTGACGTTTGTAGTTCTTGAATGCTTCCCGTCAGATAGCGTGACGGGGAACCTGATTTAGCCCAATGGAAAGACTGTCTCATTGCAAAATCCGGATAGAGGGTAATCCACAGGCTCGAGGCGCGCTTTGTCTTCTTCACCAAACTGGTTGAAACATTGTTCATAAATGATATCAGCTGTGCTTCCTGGATTAATGAAGACGTACTCGGTTTCATAGTGGCCTATGATGCCGGTAATGACAACAGGGTGCGTGGCGCGTGGTTCCCCGCGCACTACTGGAAAGATGACTTGTTGCTCCTGCCATGCTAGTTCAAATGGGCGCTTGCCCTTATTCCGTGTGCTGTGTCTTGGTCCGTTGACTATGTGAGTTTCTAGGCGTCTAACCTTCTTCTGGTTTCCATCGTCATTCCTTTGAATCTGTCGCGTCTCCTTGCGCACATTCTTGACCAGATGGCTTAACTTGCCGCTTTTCAGCGCCTTTTCGATCTCTTGCCTTAGACTGATACAGTCATCTGTCAGATGACCTGTGTCTCTGTGAAAATCGCAGTACAGGTTCGGGTCTTGCCCCTTCTTGTTCGTCATAGGCTTTGGTGCCTTGAAGTCATCGTTTTCCATCATGAGCACCTCTTTTGGTGTCTTAGTGAGCGGAGTCCAATCTTTCTCTCGGTTTTCCTTCCTGACGGCTTTGCGATAGCCGATGCGATCAATTGTATCTTGCGTGTCTTCTTTAAAGCGAGGTCTCTCTTTGTAACCGCTGGACTGGCCTGCCTTCCAGCCAGGGTTTCTATTTCTGTTTCGCCTGTTGTTGCCGCACGAGCTTGCTTTTGAAAAGCGATCTTCGGTGTAAGAGCTCTTGGCTCCAGCCAATGATTCTTCGGCATGCGCTACAATCTTTGTGGCTGCATGAGTTTGTCCCATTCTTTGGGCATACGGTCCTTTCCTGTGATAGTCCTGATTAGACTATCACAACGGACGGCCTTCTTGAAGTGAGCGCGCATCAATTATTCGAGTGATAAAATCTTCTAACCCCTCATTGTCTCTGCGCCAGATGTCTGTTACTTTAGACGTATCACGCTGATAACGTCTCTGCTGACTAAAATGGGTTACAAATTGGTTTCTGAAGTCGACCCATAACTTGATTTTTCCAGATGGAAGACTGTCGAACCAGGTGCGAGCAGGCCTGTGAGAGTCTGAATGAACAGATGGCACCACATTGGCATGGTCCATCCTCTCAAAACACCAACGCTTGTAAATACTCGGACCTGATCATCAGGGTCGGTGAGACCGTTGAACTTTCCAACTGTTGGTGGTAGCTTTGCTTTCTCTAGCGGGGCTAGAGCGATGCTTCGGATGAACTTCGAGTGCTCCGCAGCTTCTGCTGGTCTGTAAACAAGACTGAAATCACGCTCTGCTTCTTCGTTGTAGGCGACGCACGGCCTTGGTCTGTAAGACTCGTGATTTTTCTTCAGACGGTTGAAAACTGAGTAACCTTTTTCATCTTGCCAAGTAGGATCATCCGGGTCTGTGTCGTCCCATTTGTTGTTCATGTTGCGCGGCCCTAGCCGGCTGTGAACTAGGTGCCTTTGTTGCACGTTGGATGGATGGTCATAGTAACTGCCTGTCTCCCCGTATGTGTCGCGCGTGTCATGCACGCTTGGTTTTCTTTGGGGAGGAGGTCTGTTGAATTGCGCTTGTATGTTTTGCTGAGAGGGTGTCTGGCGCGCCCCTTGAGTTGGACCCGGAGGAGTAACCAAGAATGGTTCTGCTTGCAGAATCGCTTGTTGTGCGCTCAAAGACTAATACGCAGCATTTATAGTAGTAATCTGCTTGGCATACCAGGAAGCTAAGGTTTCGCCTTTTGGTAGCCCTTGTAACACCGAAATATTCGGATTTGGAGCTGAGTTTGATGGACTAGCGACATTGCTTGTTGGGGTGCCCATTTGAGTGATACGAGTGATACTTACGCGGGGTCCCCCAGTGTTTGTTGCTTCGCCTTCGAGTAACTCATAAGCAGGTTAGAGTTGGACATGCGGGTTGTCCTCCCCTGTTCCTACGTTAGAGTGTGTTCCAAAACCGAAATCGGGCACTCCCTGACCAGCCATGATCGAGAGAGTAGAAAAAACTCAGAAAAAAAAGAAGATGAAGTGATTGTAAAAAATCGGTGGGCGCCAATGAAGAAACACAGAACTAATTTTAGGTTTATTAGTTTGGTTTATGTTTCAAACATGAGGGTTAATCTTCTTTAATCCTTCCTGAGCTTGTGTGTGACAATCCTTCCTGCAAAACAGCAACACCGTTAGCTCGTTAAGAGGGGAATATGGGGGGTTTCTCTCTTAACCAGACTCCAGCGTGAGAATAAGTAACTGCTTTGAGGAAATAAGTGTGTGTTAAGAGTGAGAGTAGAGAGAACGGAATGTTTAACCTAAGTATGGAGGTCTCTATTTATAGCCGGAGTGGTGTAGGAGGAGATAGGCTGATGGGCCTTGGGCCGAAAGGCAACAACAAGGAATATCCTCCTTGTCTCACTGGTATCGACCGTTAGTGGCTTCTAGAAGCTCTTCGGTGCTGGCGCACCTTGATTGGAGCCATATGTCCGAGTTGTCGGCCTTGTTGTCCTTCTGCCATCAGCAGGTGAGTGGAGATCATGGGGCAGTTGTCGCCGCCCCCTGATTGGTGCCACGTAGGCGTCCTTGCGTACTCTCTGTCTCCTGCACGACTATTAATCGTGGAGCACGATAGAGCACAGCTTCGTGGACGCTGATTGGCTCGTTCTTCTGCCCCTCGTACCTTTGGTACTTTCTGAATTGGCCCTGCGCCGTAACTCTCGCGCGACCCTAGCTGTGCGCACAACTAGCCGGCGCGCGTTTGTAGTAGTTGAGGGCTCTTCTTCAGGATACTAAGTATGAAACTGATGTAATCTCTTGTCTAGGTCTCGCGCGAAGCTCAGGCTTTACCTAAGTAGGCCGCGCGGGATCTATGAATTAATCAGCTTATTGAGTGAAGAGTATGGTTCAGCACGCGACCTGAATGGTCTGCACAGCTTTTTGGGACCATACCCCTTCAATAACATACACATACGTCTTATGTTAAGTTGATCAACACTGAATAATATAATTGGAAAAAATGAACAGACTTTTAAGCTTAAACTAAAAATATGTATATTAAATGTCTGATGATTATATTTATAGTAAGCAAAACCAACTTGTTACCAAGTTGATCCATGTGTGTGCATCATGGGATAGGTTTTTTTATATTCATCTATATAATAATATACAAGAATGTGTATTTTATCTTTATCTATATAATTATATACAAGAATGTGTACAACTTTTGATGCATAAGTTACATACAAGTATGTGTTAGATATTATTTTGTACTGACTACCTTGCTCAGAGTGTAGTCATTAGGGCTGTAAACGAACCGAACGTTCAGCGAACAGTTCGTGAACTGTTCGGCGGGAAGTTTGTAAATGTTCGTTCCACTAGCTTAACGAACGAACACGAACGAATAATTTCGTTCGGTTAGCTTAGCGAACGAACACGAACATAGGCCTTTTTCGTTCGACTGCGTTCGTGAACGTTCGGTAATATGTTTGGTTACGTTCGTCCGTGTTCGTTTGATTATATTAAAAAATAATAAATAATAAACCTTTTATCTAAACATATTGAAAACTTGAAACCCTATTTTTTTCTAAGTTAACTAAAGTTGGACATGCTAAGACATTTTTTGGGATAATTATATCTAAGTTAGTTAAAGTTGATTCATCGTTTGGTGGTGTATTAGACTTCTTGTGTTTTGATTTATCATTTGATGGTTGTATTTAACTACTTATATCCAATGTTTAAGGATAACAATATTTTTATTTTTTTATTTTCAAGTGAAATGTTCGTTTGCGTTCTTTTTTATTTGCTTACGTTCGCCTGTGTTCGAGACCAGTGTTCACGAACTGTTCGTGAACAACTGAATTTCCTTAACGAACGAACATGAACATAAACTTATGTTCGGTATGCGTTCGTGAACAGTTTGCGAACATGTTAATTTCCTTAACGAACGAACACGAACATGGCCTTGTTCGTGTTCGTTCGGTTCATTTACAGCCCTAGTAGTCAGCATATAAGGCCTATGGATTCAGTTTATAACCCTGGCCACTCATCTGTAATATTCTTTTAACCGTAAATTTTTCTAATCTGTAAATTTTGATGCATAAATTACATACAAGTATGTGGTAGATTTTATTTTGCATTGACTACCTTGCTCAGAGTGTAATCAACATCTGGCATCTAAGGCCTATGGATTTGGTTTATAATCCTGGCTACTTATTAGAGACGAGCTCGATACCAACCGGTTCGAAAGTATGTGGTAGATTTTATTTTGCATTGACTACCTTGCTCAGAGTGTAGTCACAATCTGGCATCTAAGGCCTATGGATTCGGTTTATAATCCTGGCTACTTATTAGAGACGAGCTCGGTATCAACCGGTTCGATATCGAACCGTTACCAAAAATATCGTTTGCTCACCCCTACTACTAATGACTGTTACTTTAGATCAAGAGTAGTGGTTCACCGTGTAAAGAGGCAAAATTTGTCATGTGGCATCCATGATTGCATAGGTCATATTACTCCCAAAATGGTATAGTAATGTCAAGTGTATGAATCAAACAAAACCAACCAATAATCACTTTCCATACTCTCTCTCTCTCTCCATAAAAAAGAAGTTACTCTACCTCTATCTCACTTTCTCCCATGATACAAACCACGACGAGTACCAACTTTGCCCCTTATATATGCGAAATTTCACATGTAAGGGGTCGGTGTACCCTATGTGGTTGAATGTGAAATGGGATTTCATGAGAACGCTACACATGATCTAATAATTATAAACTACTCCCCTTTGTCCATAATTGAATTTAGGACTTTCCTTCTAAGGCTGGTGGGTGTGGTATAAAGCCTCTCACGCCTCATCAGCGCCACGTAAGCTCCATGTCACATAGGGGGCTTTGAACCCCCCCCCCCCCCAACTAACAGGCAATGGTTTAAAGCCCCTATCATGATTACCTAATTATTTATTTTATATTTTTTAAATTTATATACCATTTTTATTTAAAACAAAATTAAACAAAAAACATAATTTCAATAAACTAATTAAAAGACAGGGAAGCGGTGGTGGCGTTGTCGGATTAGGGGAGGCTGGGATGGTAGGTGGCATCGAATAATACCAAATCTCACCCGTTCGCGGGTCTCTGCGGTGTCCTCATTCTTGCTCGTTGTTTGCTAAATGGCCCAAAAACGGATTGTTGAGGTCCCACGCGTTTTGATTGTTGGGAAACATTGTGTGAGTATGATAAAATGTATAAAATTTATGGAGAATAGATGGTAGAAATGGTATGGTTTAAGTAAAAATTGTAGGATGTATATAGTGTGGAAATTTTAAAATAAAAGCTCCACTTTTATATAATATTACCGTTGAAAAACGGTAAAGTGAATAGGGACCACCAAAAAAGAGCCGTTGGCGCTCGTTACCATGCTAGCGAAAGATCAATGACGCCCCCCTTTGGCGGAAGGGAAATGGGGGAGGGACGCTAACGAGGGTGATGTGACCAGGGGCGATATACCACGCCCCCTGACCTAAGAACCATATATGCATCTATCAAGTGAGCTAGCCTCACATTGACGGCTACTCTTCTTTAGTTGATTAAAATGTTTCATTTTTTCCAATTATCTTTTATAATTTTCTTAAAGTAATAGAATATGTATGTTTGCAATTTATTAATTGACACATCGTGAATTCAATTATGATCAGTAAGAGGATGGTAAAATGGGTACCAATATTATCGGAACTGACACCAATACTTGTTTTATAGTTTTTTTTAAATCTAAAACATATGTCAACGTCCTTTTGTGCATATCATGATTTTGGATAGAATGCTAGTATCATACTAATATTTTAACAAACTGATACAACATAATTTCTTACATAACAAACCGAACCGATATAAACCAAATCCTTACCGCGTGGGAAAATCCCACTGGTTACTAATTAATTTTAAGAAATTTATAGAAATACCTTACAATAATCTCGGGCAAAAAGATATCAATTGCCATCCACATGAGTGGTCAAAGTCTTTATATATTGGTTGTTATGGTCATTCTACACTTGAATATGTGGACTTGCAATTGAGTAGACAGGAAATCAGGGAAATTATTATAAATTGGACTTTTATTTTTATATTTACAACTAAAGTCTACCAAAATATATAAATCATCCATTTGCCTTTTAAATAATTACATATTTTCTGTCAGTTATTGTTTTTTGGTAATACCAAGTCTAAATCGGTTAGAATACTAAATTTGTTTTATATAACCCCTAGACGACTTAAAACTCCGCACGGTAATTATTAAATAATTGGTTTACTAGTTAAAAAAAAAATATGATTTACAAAGAAAGAGAACAAGTAGAAATTTTATATTCTGTAACTTGAAAGTTTTATTTAATAAAGTATATTCGTCTTTACTAGTAGTAATAAAAAAAGGTTTTCTTTGATAATTTATAAAGTTCAACTGTTTTAAGAAATATAACAACACTATAGAATTTTTGTACACAGATAATATGTTAGAAACGGTTAGTATTAGAATATTTGTACACAGATACTAGGTTAAAAACGATTAGTATAATTTTCTGTCTTTTGAAGAGAAAATTAGAGTCCAATTTTTTGACATAGGTAGATTACGATTTCTTGACATTAGGTAGATTACGATTAATTTGTTTATGTTGTGAAATTAGGGTAATAGCAAAGAAGACCAAGAAGAAAAATAACACTCCCTACAAAAGACTATATATAATAGAGGAAAACTAGTGGAACAAGGCTAATCTACTTTAGGTTTTAGGTGTTGATAACCACATTAATAATAAATATATTTATAACACCCCCCTTTGGTTATCAACTTAATACGCATTGAGATGCTGTCTCATTAAAAACCTTGATAGAAAAGCTAAGTGGGACAAAACCTCAGCTAAGGAAAAAGAGTGCAACGCGTATTTTCTTATTCAGATACTTCTGGATCAGGTATGTTGCCTTATTAAAAACCTTAATAAGAAAACTCAATAGGACAAAACTTAGTCAAGGGAAAAAGAGTGCAACTCGAATTAGTCTCCCCCTCATTTTAACATGTATCATTTAAGTGACGTATATTCATCTTCCTTGAAAGTCGATCAAAGCTTTTGTAGTCAATGATTTGTCGCTAGATCCCTTAATGTGCAATCTTTTATGTTGAGCAATGTTGTATAACCTTCTAACGAGACTTTAGGTGCCTCCTTCCAAAAAATATCATATGTCCATGACTGTGTTAGTAAAATATAATCAAATATCGTTTATACCTGAAATATTTATTTGAACTCATTCCAGTATCTCTTCGTTTGACAAAGGTTATATCATTACAATAAGCTCAAGTGAAAGATATTATAACCATACAAATCTAGCAAAACATATTAATGCATTTATGCATTTAACGATGGTACTTCTAGAATGAGAATCTCTACTTTGGTAGGAGATGATAATAGGCATTTCTTATAACAAATGACTTAACAACATTTAACATACTTGAATGTTCAACTATGTCCATACTAAAATATCCAAACATCATCTTCTAAATGTACTTGAGGGATTGGTAAAATATAATTACATATATACTCGAACTGCAGTTCGAGTAATAATTAGACCGTGGCAAGGTCATTCAAAAATTATCCCTCTAAAAGCTTGACAATTTCTCTCGATGATGCCTAGACATCAATACTGTAAATTGCGATTATAGTGAACTTTTAAAAGTAGAATATTGATAGAACATGGCTAATTTAATCAAACTTATATCCCTCTTTATCCAAATATCTCGAGTTGTATAACACTCGTCTCGACTATTTAGTCCATACGTATTTTTTCAACTTCATATAATACGTTCTTGAGGTTTTAACATCATTAATGCTTCTAGCATTATCAATCCATGATTGAATTCTTTTCATCTTATCCAAATATGCATGTGTTTTCACTCTTTAAAAGTTTTGCTACATAAATTTGCCCATTTAACACATAAATATCTATATCATATGCTAAAATGTCATGAACACTTGCTTTTATCTCCAAAATCCATATTAACCCATACGTGTACACTATTTATTGAGATATCACAATCACCGGGTACAAGTTTTCTATGTATGTTTCTTGGTGCACAAGTATTACATCTTTGAGATGTTTCAATTAACCTTTTAAACACTCAATTGCTTTAGAAACTCATCAGGAGTTCCGATTATTCCAACATGTAAAATAATCATAACCTATTCAAATCCGAATATGTATAAATGATCACATTGTTCTCGAGAACTTACTTTATATGACCTGCATATTTTAATCCTTTGGGACTTTCATGTAAACTTTCAGTATCAAGTGATACATAACATTCATAAGATGAATATCAATTCTCTCTTTATATTGCCAGACTAATAAAATATTGGAAAGTCAATGCATCCACCAATGGAGAATACGTCTCCTCATAACCAATTATAGGTCTTTGCGAAAATTCTTTTGCCACCAATTTTTCCATATATCACTCAATTTGATTTTCACATAATTCGCATAAAAGACCCATTTATATGCAACATATTTTACAACTTCAGTTGTATAGACTGTTGGTCCAACTACTTTCCATGTCATTAGAGAATTCAACTTTGCCTTATCTGCGTCTTTCCATTTGGCCAATCATTTCTATGTTTACGTTCATAGGCAGCTCTCAAATCTTGATCCTCATCATTTAATCGTTTCAAGCGCTAGCTTCATAGCTTTTCATTATTTACTCGGTCACATGGATATGGATTCATTTGAAAGGATTCATACTTTCTTGATTGATAATATTGCTTCTTCAGGAGCATATCTTAGATGTGACAAATGAAAATTATTTTATCCATCTTTTCCATATAATTAATCTTCTCACCACATAATATGAACTTAGAAGTAATAAAATGACCAAAAAATGTATTATCGGTCTATAATTTTATGATAATACGATTTAGGGAATAGGACACTTCAAGTGTCATATTAAGTGCATTTATACTTTTTTTATGAGATTGACAATAAACCACAACATTAGCTTAACTGTTTGTTCAATATTACCCATATGATAAATATAACATATAAAATCAAAGCATTCATAAAGCCAAATTATATAATAGATAAACATAACATGTCACCATATAAACGAATTATAATAAAACCTTACCCATCCATTACACAAGCAAATGTATATGTTTTATCTATAATCTATCACGGTATAAGAAACCCTTGTTATATGATATATTTGTTACTGTAGTTTTAAACATAAACAAATATCTAATCAAGTTCCTCAACATATAAACATTTATAAGTTTCAAGTAAGTCCATCTTTATAGAAAGAGATTTTATTGTTCCACATATAGAAGATATCGAGGACTTGTAAAATATCTTTAGTCATGCTAACATTTTGCATATTCAAGTCTTTGCATATTCAAGTCTTATGACATCCATCTTTTATCATTAATTTTATTCACACGATAACACCACACATTTCATGAGAAATTTAAAAAAAAGTGACAAAATAAGTGAATTTAAAATTTTTGACATTGTATCTTATCATGAAAGATTTATATTAATTTTCAAATTTTAATTAATGGAGTATGATGCAAATCATATAAATGTTGTTTATCATGGAAAGTGTAACAAAAACAATGCATGTGAATTGTTTAAATAACATGAGCTAGTGACATACGGTTATATAATATATGATGAATAATAACAATAAATAATTTTTTTAACACGTGGTCATGCAAAAGAAAAATGTAATAAGTTCAAAATAAATAAGTGAAATCCGTATAAAACTTATTCATAGCTAACAAGTGTTACCTATGAAAACAATTAAGTCACAACAAATATTTGTGTGGGGATTTTAAAAGTGAGTGGATCGCAAATAAGATTTGTCATTGTATAAGAACTATTTCAATATGATTTTAATTGCAACAGTTAAATATCATTCTAGCTTATAATTTTCAAATTGCAACATCAAATATAAAGTAATAAAAACATTTATAACTTCTCTTTAGTTATATTTTCCAATTTAACACCAAACGAATCAAAATATATTTTAGCTCACTACACTTTACATAATTTATCATTTAAATCATATATGTAATTCTTTTTACCATTGTTAAACAACTGGTATCAAATAATCCATGGATCTAGTGACCACGAATCATGAACAACTCCTTGATAGCACACAAGTCTGTCAAACGAATACCCATATATAATCTAGCTATGCGGTATGGGCTAATATATCTATGAAGCAAACATGAACAAGGGAGTGGTGGCTTCGGTTAGGGTTTATGGAGAGAGCACTTTCGTGTTGATAACGTGTTGTGAAACTAGCCTAATAGCAAAGAAGAAGAAAATATCAGGGAGAAGAAACCTAATATTTAATTGATTGAGGTGTATATTACAAGAGGTACAAAAAATTATATATAATAGAGGAAAACTTGAGGTGTATATTACAAGAGGTACAAAAAACTATATATAATAGGTGTTGATAACCACAATAATAATAAATATCTATACTTTCTATAAAAGGAGAAATGACCATTACATCACAATGCTGACGTGGCAATCAGATAGGATGTCCAATAATGCCTATCTGATGTCATTATTGCATCATAAATGTTAATATTTTCAATTTTCTAATTAATATTTAATCTATTTGAAATACAAAAAATAAACCAAAGAACTCATTGTCGGCAAATTCAAATTCAAAATACATAAGGACATACAATTTGCAATTAATGCATGTCACTCACTCACTCCTATCAATCGTCTCCTTCCCCATTCAATCTTCTCATATAAGCTTTTTCTTCTCATTTCCCTCATCATATTTCATCACACTCTCATCTCTCTGATTTTCGATTTTGAAATTTGAATTTGATTAAGAATTCCGAATTAGAACCATGTCAAGACCAGTTGAGAACAACAATTTGAGTTTTGTTGATGATTTGAATCCTGCAAAAGACATGTGGAACATAAAGGCGCAAATCATCCAAAAATGGAATCAAGGTTTTAAGATGGATCTAATCTTGATTGATGAGAAGGTAATGTATATTTGTGTTTTCCATTAGTGTATAACATGATTCCATGGATGTATATGTCTAATTTCGTATTTCTAGGGTTTATAGGTTTGTATCATAAAAACATAGATTGTTCAAATGTTTTTGAGCTTTGTACGATAGGCATTTGAGGATGTATATGTTTGATTTTTCTTTCTATTAGAGTCCGTAGGTTTGTATGCTAAAAAAATACTTTGCTTAAATGTTCTTCACGGTGTTTAAATTCAAGTTGGTACTAAGAGTCATTTAATACCTGTTTTTGACAGAAAACTTCAAGAGGATGATGTTGTTATTCTCTCCAAATTTGTTGTCGGTGAAAACAAGGACCAATACAAAGTTGTAGCACATGATTACAAAATAAACTTTTATCAATGTACAACTGTTACACGTGTGAGAGAGTGCCAATGTGTTGAATACGGTTTCAACTTCATTCCTTATAAAGATATTCTTCAAGTAGAGGCAGCAAAATCGTTGAGTATTGGTACTGTATATTTTTGTAATTATGTCTTCTCTATATCAAATTAGAAATTTTTACTTTCTCGGTTGTATAATGTGATCATATAGATGTTGCTAGATCTGTGGTTTGGTGTGGAGCTCTTGAATTTCGATATTCAAGACTTGGAGTAAGTGGTCATGTAGATGTCAGTCATTACAAACGATTGTTTTTATCTAATGTGGAAAGATGGTAATAATTAAGATCAAGAATGTTTGTATTTAATGTGGAATCATGGTAATAAATGAGATCAATAATATTTGTATTTGATGTGGAATCATGGTAATAAATGAGATCAATAATTTATTCTTCAAGTGAATATGTTAGTTAATGTGTGGCTCATTTAGTACTGTAATAAATGGTTATAAATTACCTGTGATTTTATGTTGTTATTCATTCAATTTGGATTTAATTGTATGGATTGTAAAAAGTGGTCATAAATTAGTTTTGAGTTTCTGTTGTTAATTTCTTTTTGTATCAGGTATACATACAAACATTGTTTTCATGTAGGGGTACGGTTTTGCGATGTACTATGTGGAATGATTACGCTCTTTAGTTTATGGTTTTGCGATGTACTATGTGGAATGATTATGCTCTTTAGTTTAATGACTTCATTTCTAAAAACGCAACTAATGAGCATGTGATGGCTGTTATACAGCATGGAAAGTGTAAGGACTGGAAAAGTAATTTTTGTTACTTTCTACAAATCATAACTATACACTTTCATTTATGCCAATATAATAACAGGTTGACTAAATATTTGTATACTTTTGCATGTAGACCAATTTACAGTTCAAAGTGATAAGTTTGCAACTCGACTGTTTTTGAATGAAGAAATCGATGAAGTTAATCAGCTAAGGAGGAGGTAATTTGTTAACATAATATGCATTGTATTTATTTTTGAAGTCAAATAGTTTGTTTCATGTAATTTGTATACTTATTCTAATCATTTATGGCATTGAATAGTCTTATACTGCACCACAGGACAGGCGAGTGGTTCTACTTCTCAAACAATACTTTCATCTCAGACTTTTTATCCATTGCATAAAAAATTTGTAACAGATAATGTCAAGAAACATGTTGATGAGATTAGCGAGATAGAAAAGGTTTCACAACTTTTTATATAGTTTGGTTATTTGTTTAGTTTATCACCTACATGTTTGTCAAAAGTAGATTAAACGTGGATATATTGTTTTTACAGGAAATGTCTTGTGTTGTAGTTGCCACGATAAAGATTGTGCAAGAAGACTATGGTTGGTTTTATGTTGCCTGTCGTAAGTGTTTCAAGAAGGTCATACCTAAAACTGAATATTTACAGAATGTTGAAAATGTTTCTGAAGAAATTCTTCAAATGTCTACCACTGCTTTGGTTTGTCCCAAATGTGGTAGTGAATGTACATCCATCAACATAAGGTAAGCAATTATGATTATTAACATGTTATTTATATAAATACCAATTTAAGTCATTATATTTCAGTATAATTTGGGAGTTCATTTAGGTATTTATATATATTTTAGGTTCAAGCTGCAAGTCCGGGTGCAAGATGACACTGGTAGTGTATCTTTTGTTATGTTTGATAGAGATGTTCATAAGATTGTTGGATTAGCTGCGAGTGATATAAGAGAAAGGCAAATGAAGGCGAATGATACTGAATCTTTCCCACATGAAATATCTCGATTGGTTGATAAGAAGCTGGCTTTTAAGATTGATGTTTCTGAATTCAATCTTAAAAATGACTATCATGTTTATACTGTGCAAAAAACATGCGACGATCTAGTAATAATTGCTCAGTTGGTTATGGGAGATGATAACGGCAATGAGAATGCTGACGAGGTAGTGTATAAAATTACTTTGTTCAATTTATTTATTTTTGTTTTGAGGTTCGAAAACTGGATTTTACACTTTTTTATATAATATTGTATATTACGACCTTTTAGGTTACTCAAGAAGCAACTGAAATCAAAGATGTTAACCTTTTAGAATGTTCCCAGGTGTGAACGATCTTCAAAGGTGAGTAGGTATTTTTGAAAGTACGTTTAATATGTTTTTGGAGTTCATTATTTTATTTAAAGATTGATTAGTTGTTTTGTGATTTGTTGCAAGGACATTGTCTCTATTACTGTCGACTCTTCCGTCGTTCAAATTGAAAAGGATTTTAGTTCAAGTCCGAATAGAAAACGAACAGTTCAAGATGTTGATGTTGTAAATGTTAGTGAGCTATCATCTAACATGAGACGTGGAAGAAGCCATCTAAGCTTCACAATTAGAAGCTTATCAAAAACATGTGTTACGAGAGTTAAATAGAAACCACTTATTTTGAAGACTCCTTTTGGTTTTATTTATGTTTGTTAACTGTTGTTTTAACCTCCTGTGGTTAAAAGTTTGGTATGTAATGGCTACAACTTGAAACATCTAAATTTGACCTCTTTTTGTTATATATTATTGTTGATATTCATGTATTGCACAAGTAGCAGGTTTATATATTATTGTTAGTGAATGAATGTAAATTTAATTAAATGGTTAGTGTGAAAACTGTTACGATCTGAGTTACATTAACGTCTGCTAGAGCCTAAGCACTATTACAAACTCCTTACATCTGCTAGAGCCTAAGCACTGTTACATTAATAATACAAGTAAACTCTGTTGATCGTCATCTGTTAAAGATCATCTGTTAATCCACAGCAGACCTTAACTTCATAAGACTTTAATCTTCTTAGCATAGGATGATCGGACCTTTGCTTCAATAGACTTTGTCTTCATCAGCAGAGGTTCTCTTTGGCAGACATTTGCTTCAATAGACTTTGTCTTCATCAACAGAGGTTCTTTGCTTCAACAGACTTTGTCTTCATCCGACCTTTGCTTCAACAGACTTTGTCTTCATCAGCAGAGGTTCTCTTTGGCAGACCATTGCTTCAACAGACTTTGTATTCATCAACAGACCTTTGGGTTTGGCAGACTTTAGAGAAACATATGTTGATTCTATGCCTTTGGGAGGAGCAGATCTTCAAAGCACTATTATTTGTAATCAAAGGTTGTAGAGTATTTTGTTAATTTCAAGTCTTAGATCCCTTTCCCTTGAGCGACCAGAAAACATGATGCAGCAAATACCTTAGAAAACATGCTTTGAGCATTTATCTCACTGGTTGTATTGTAGCATCTTTTAATAAGAAGAAAACATAATTCAAGTGAGCTTATGACAATCATCGGCCATAAATTCTTTGCGCCTTCATAATATTTCCAACAAACTATTGGAATGGAAGCTTGTACCGTTTTGTACAATTCGAAATGTCGATCACCAACATGTTGTGATATATCGCGAAGAGCGAATTAAAACATAATGAATGTACACCAAAAAGTTAAAGTTAATATAACTACCAAGATAACCAACCATACATGATCATATTTTAAATATTCAGACATGGATGTATCTATATTTTTCGGTTTCCAGTTTAACGAGTATAGTTTAATAAAGGGAGATTTCTATTACTTTCTATAAATTATAAGTACATATTAAACAATTAGAACACTTCATTCCTGACATGTTAGTATGAGTGTCTAAATATAACTACTAAGATAAGCATATATGATTAAAACATACTTAATGTACAACAAAAAGTTCAACTTAATATAACTACATAGATAAGAATACATGTTCATAGGTTTAACGACCATCCTTTACACAAAAGATTCCTAAAAGTTGGACCTATTAATACCAACTACAAAATACCTATATACTAATGTTTAGAAAACATATAAGGCTAAATCCACCAAGTTTGGAAAATATATAAGTTGCACACACCACATAACTTCATCCAACAAGAGACAGTACCGACAACCAAAACTATTTGTAGACTTTCTTCAAGATCAGCTTGGCTTTATCCAGACAGTAAGCAAACTTGCATTTCATAGCTTTGTAGATACGATTGGGTTTGGTGAACTTCTTGACCCATTCACTAGCAACGTATCTAAACCCTTTTCCATGCTTCTCTAGTCGAAAGTAAACAACAGTATCAACTCCATTCAGATTTTGAACTGTTATCTTCAATGACATATCAACCCAGGCCATCAACGCCACTTTCGCATTGAGACGCTTAAAATAAATATAACATACCAATAATCAATAACAAATAAATAATGTATTTAAGAAAAGTAACAAATTTTAAATTGTAACAAACATATAACAATGAAAGAATGAGGCATAAAATAATAAGAGAACGTAACTTACAAATCGTCGTTGGCAGTCCCATACAAATTCTACGGGATGATAATCAGGATCAGCTTCATAATTATCAACAGCAACATCAAAATCTTCATCATCGCCATCATCGGATGAGTCATCGTCAACAACATAATCACTATCAAAATCTTCATCACTGGATTCCTCAACATCCGACCGATCATCCATATCTTCAGCAATTTGAGCAATTTGAGCAAGTTGTAATTTGTGTGAGGAAGTATCACCTTTCAGCTTATCATCAGCTTTAGGCACAATAATCTCACACCCATTCAAGTTAAAGACAGTAAGCTGAAAGGTGTAATCCACTATGTATCTTAAAACGACTACAACTTCTATACGCAGATCCACGTAGCGTACAATCTTGTCTCATCCATCAGTGATAAAGTAACAATTGCGAAGAGGATCTGAGTGAATTAGTACATCAAAAGAGTCCCACTGATTCACATAAACCTTAAATGACTTTTTAAGTTTACCAACTCCAATATTGATTTTAACCAACTCCTTGGGTATTAGCTGAACAAAAAGATATAAACTTTATTATGAAATCAACAAAGGTAAAGTAAATTTTAAAGTATATCATTAATTAGTACTATAACATTAAAAGTATTGGATTAAAATAGGAAAACTTACTAACACGTCTTTAGAAGCATAAAAAAAACTATGGGAGAATGAATCCAAAAATCCAAACTTCCTCTCAAATGATATTGATGTAAACATAGAAGTCATTGGGAGTTTTGTTGGATAACGATGAACTTTTACAAAAGGTGTCAGCAGATACGCATATGGTGCAGTTTTTTTAAATACCAATAGACATCCTTCTGATAATGAAAGGTCAGAGATACCTGAGGACCATCCTTCCTTAGAGCAAAAAAACCATTGTGTTTAGAAAATCCGATCTCCTAACTCATACCGTGTACAAACTCTTTCACAATAGTATTACCAGCGACTTCATTGGCTAAATGTTTCTTTGCAAACATTTCTGGTATTATCTGTGGAATTCAAGTATTTAATTATTGGCAAATGTTATATGTGAATTAATCCTTAACAACTATCTTCAGAAAATGTTTGTAATGTAATAATCTTACCAAGGTGTTGGAACTAAGAGAGTCTAAATATCAACAAAAAGACATCTTCCAAGAGATAGTGTTTATCTAAAAGACCAAAGAAACAATCAAACAATCTATTTTTTTAGATAATTCATTATTTATCAAGGCTGTGATAAGAATATCAATAAAAAATGCATAACATATAAAAGACCAAAGAAGCAATCAAACAATCTATTTTTTCAGATAATTCATTATTTATCAAGGCTGTGATAAGAATATCAATAAAAAATTCATAACATATCTCTGACATTCAGATAACAAATATAATATTTATCGATTTGTTTAGAGGAAATCCATAAACAAAGATTCCTCCAAAAACTGTAGAACCGAGTAACAAGAAAATAACATTTTTTAGAAGTCCATAAACAAAGATTCATCATAGTTATTTAATATCAAACAATAAAAACAACAAAACATAGATTATCGATTGGCTTCAAGTAACTAAATGTAGAACCATATCAAAGAAAAGTTAGAATCAGAAAAATTATAACAAATAAAAAAGTTGTAAAAGGAAAGTTAAACATGATCTAAAACATGTAATACATGAACAAAGAATGATAAGAGACATTAATGATCCACATATGAAATCTTGAAAATACAAGTTTGAATAAATATTGTTATACCTTGATCGAAGTTGTTGATGATGTGAAAAAGCAAGAAGTATTCAAGTGGAATGACTGAAGATTTAAGTGTGCATTGGCGATTAAAGGTTGAAGCAGTTTTGTGGAGATCAGAGAAAACACTTTTAAAAGGGATGTGAAAAGTTGTTGAAAAGGTAAAGTATGTTTTTATCTCGGTATATAAAGGATCCGAGTTCTAATTCTGGGTCGGATTGGTCCATACAATACTTAAACCGCCATTGGTCACAGTAAATTACATCTTACCCCCTAATTCACTCTCTTCTTACAAAAACAACTCTCATATTTTTTATCCCTAATATGAATCAAATAGCTCTCACGGCTTAATAGCAAACAAAGTGCACAGATAAAACACACCAACAATTTCAAATCTCAATTGTTGTAAACCGTTAAGCTATTCTTCTAACAACCAACCAACTGTCATTTTCACAACAATTTCAAAGTCCTTTTTCTCGATTGGGCAACAGATCTTCCTCACTCAGGTATATCAAAACTTGAAAATTGCTTTCATTTCCGTTAATGCATCAGTTTCAGTTTATTCAAACATATAATTCATATTGCTTATATTTTGTTGTGGTTGTTCATGTAATTTAGTATAAACTTGGCAATCATAATCTGCTTTGGTGTAAAAATTGATTCTTGTGTTGGAATTTGATGTTGGTTGATCTATTTAAGGTTGCAAGTTGTTTTTATGATTCGATATTTTACCGACTCCTATAAATTATCAAGTAAGTATGAAGTGTTCCTTCAACGAAGTCCAAGACAAAGCTCTGTTGAAGCAAGAAAAAAAAGGAAGCGTATTCTGCAACAAAAGAGAAACAATAGTGGTTGTCATCCTACATCAACTCCGATTCCATTATCAAATATTATAAATGGTATGTGTTATAGGTTTCCAAATAAAATTTAAAAGAAACATATTTTCATATCTTACCTTTTGGGAATCCTTACATATGTCTTATTTTACAGGTTTCAATAACCAATGTTGAAAGAAGGAATATATATCACTCTCCTACTTATGTTACTCCAAATATTAGTAGTAATTTGTGTCAGTCATCTACAAAAGGAAAAGGTAAATTTACAGTACTCGAGATATTTTTTTTAAAATTTAATTATGAATTGTAGTTTTGTTCATTTATTTTATATATTTTTGTCTTATAAGATTCATCAAGAAAAATCTCATCAAGGATTGTACATCACACTCATTTTGGAAGTACTAAGCAAACATCTGATTCTGTTAAGAGGTCTCCATTATCAAATATTACAAATTGTATGTGTTATATGTTTCAAAACAAAATTTACCTTTAATATATATTCATATCTTAGCTTTTATCAATTGTTACATATGTCTTATTTTACAACTTTCAATACAGGTGACATACCTAAAATTGGTCTATCAATGGCTGATGAGATATTAGCAGATTCTGTGGTTAAGAAGATTTATGGAATTTCTAAAGGTACAAGATATGAATCTAAATTCCTCTAAGCTTTCAAGGTTTATATAACTTATAGGGACTTATAAATTTATTCAATTCTGAAGATTATATTGATCATGGAGATGTCATCTTTGTATGCTCTAAGTGTGATGCAATGTTGTGGGAAGATGAAATGCTTAGGGGAAATTAAAATCATAAGAAAACCTCATATTCTTTTTGTTGTTTAAATGGAGATGTTGAGCTACCACCACCTCCACCTCCTCCATTAATACGTCATTTCTATAAAAGTCATACTTCAGAGTGTCTGAATTTCATGAATTATTCGAGCATTTTCATTCATATCCCTTGGTGGCAAGGCTGACAAAAGTTATCAGAGAGGCAAAGGTCCTTATGTATTTAGACTACAAGGTCAGAATTATCATCGGATGGGTAGTCTACTTCCGAACGATGGAGAAGAACCCAAATTTTCATAGCTTTACACATATGATTCACAAAACAAGGTGGTAAATCGTCAAAAGGCAGTAAGGTAATTTCTGTATGAAATTGTGCCATTTATGATTATATATATTGCTTTCTAATATATTCACATCCATGGTTCATTTGAAACGGATGTAAATTTTAACACTCTTATATTTCTTGCAGTTCTCAGATATATTCCAAAACCACAACAAACAACTAGCTTGATATTACGACCTTCAAAAGTCTTAAAAATATGTTAGATTCTTGCAGTCCTCTTGTCCAGTCCTTCAGAATGGTAAGAGACTGTTTTCTTGAAAATGAGTGGCAAGAAGTAACCCTCAAGCTTATTGGAACAAGAGATAAGGATGGAAGAATTCACAACTTTCCAACAGCATTTGATAAACGGGATATCATTGTTCGAAGGAAGTCTGGTGGTCTTCAAAGAATTAGTGAACTTCATCCTTCTTACCTTTCTTTGCAATATCCACTTATTTTCCCATATGCAGAAGATGGTTATAGAGTTGGTATTAAACATAGAGGGATTGCGGTTGATAATTAGGTAGTTAGAACCAACCTTACAATTAGAGAATTCTTTTGCTACAAAATACAAGATAGACACAATCAGTGTTCATTGTTAGTTAATGCCAAAAAGATTATGTCAACATTTTTTGGTTGATGCATACATGATGATAGAATCTGCCAGGTTGAATTATATAAGGACACAACAACCGAAACTTAGAACCTAAAGTTTTAATAATTTGAATGCTACTGTTGAAAGTGGAGAGAATAATACCTTAAATTGTGGTAAACCTATAATTTTACCTTCATCATTTACTGGTGGTACTAGACATATGATGCAAAAGTACATGGATGCTATGGCAATTTGCAAGACTGTTGGATTTCCCGATCTATTCAAAACAATGACCTGTAATCCCAATTGGTCTGAGATTTATAGGTGTTTGCATGATAAAGCTCTTAATCCTGAAGACAGACCGGATATTATCTCTAGATTATTCAAGTGTAGACTGGATCATCTAATAAAAGATTTCAAGAAACATAAATTCTTTGGTGACATACAAGCAGGTACTTTTTACTAAAAGTATTTAACTGTGAACACCTAATTATATTTATCTAACAGCTCACCCTTAAAAACATTTCAGTTATGTATATAGTTGAATTTCAGAAGCGTGGAGTGCCACATGCTCATATATGTTTGTTCTTGAGTGCTGAAAGCAAATTTCCAACTGCATCTGTTATCGATCGTGTTATTAGTGCTGAGATATCAGATAAAGAAAGAGATCCTGAATTATATGAGCTTGTCAAGCAATTTATGATTCATGGACCATGTGGTACAGACAACCCTTGGTGTCCATGTATGGTTCAGCTAAAATGTTCTAAAAAGTTTTCCAAAAAATAAGTAGACGACATTTGTGTTGATTCTGAAGGATATCCTGTCTACCGGCGTCGTCAAACAAGTAATACAGTAGTAAAGAATGGCGTGGCACTTGATAATAGGTTTGTAGTTCCTTACAATACCCTTCTGCTCAGAAAGTATCAGTGCCACATTAACGTTGAATGGTGCAACCAGTCAGCTTCTATCAAATATTTGTTTAAATATATTAATAAAGGATCTGATAGAGTCACGGCTTATGTTTTCCAATCCAATACCACCTACAATGACATGCAGCAGAATGTAGCTGTAGATGAGATAAAAGCATACCTTGATTATAGGTATATTTCTACTTGTGAAGCTACTAGGAGAATATTCAAGTATGATATACATTATAGATATCCAGCTGTTGAAGTATTGCCTTTCCGTTGTGAAGATGGTCAGAGTATTGTGTATGATGATCATGCTAATTTGTGTGATGTTGTTAGTAATCCAACTGTGAAAATGACAATGATCACAGATTGGATGAATTGTAACAAAGCCGATGTATTTTCCAGGACATTAAAGTATATAGAGTTCCCGAGACACTATGTATGGATATGTAAAAATCGGAAATGGTGTCGAAGAAAGCATCCGTATGGATCAGTTGGGAGGATACATTATGTCACAACATCACTTGGTGATTGTTACGACTTAAGGATTTTATTGAATCATCTTAGAGGACCAACCTGTTTTGAAGATATAAAAACAGTTGATGGACAAGTTTTTGAAACACTCAAAGATGCATGTTTTGCACGAGACTGTTGGATGATGATAAGGAATATGTTAATGCCATCAAAGAAGCTAGCACATGGTCAACCGCAGACTTCTTGAGGACTTTTTTTATAATGTTGCTACTGTCAAACTCCATATCTCGTCTGGGTGTTTTTTGGTCGCAAACCAAGTCCCTATTATGTGAAAACATTATATACCAGCAACAGAAGATAACTGGTATTGCAAGTAATGTAATTATTTTATTAAAGTTATAACCAACTACATTAATATTATGCAATAACTCCTGAATTGTGAAAAAAATAATACTTTTTTTATATTTGTTTTAGATTTGGTTCTTCAAGAAAAAGAAGTTGAAAGCATTTGTCTATCACAAATTGAAAAGTTGCTACTTAGCAATGGGAGTACACTGAAAAAATTTGCTGACATGCCAAGTGTTCCAGACAATTATGTTTCATCATTGAACAATCGATTGATAATGAAAGAACTATCATATGGCAGAGTAGCTCTACAAAGGGAACATGCTAGTTATTCAAAGTGTTTAACTGCCGAACAACAAAGAATTTATAAAATTGTTATGAAAGCGATTGAAAAGGGTGATGGAGGTTTCTTCTTTGTATACGCTTATGGTGGAACTGGGAAGACGTTTCTTTGGAAGACATTCACAGCTCCATTGCAATCCAAAGGTGAAGTTGTATTGAATGTTGCATCCAGTGGAATTGCATCACTTTTGCTGGATGGTGGTAGAACTGCTCATTCAAGGTTTGTAATTCCAATCAACATTAACGAGTATTCAATATGTTCGATAGAGCCTAATACTGAATCAGGTGATTTAAGTAAAAAAACACCTTTGATTATTTGGGATGAAGCACCTATGACTCACAAGCATTGTTTCGATGCTCTCGATAGGACGATGAAAGACATATCACATTCCAATCAAACGAACATGGAAGGCATGCCTTTTGGAGGAAAGGTCGTTCTATTTGGTGGTGATTTTAGACAAATTCTTCTAGTCATCCCTAAAGGTACCAGAAGCATGATAGTCAATGCTTCATTGAATTCTTCTTATATATGGAAACATTGTCAAGTACTAAAGCTAACTGAGAATATGAGATCAAGAGTTGGATGTAACCAAACAGATTTGCAAAAAAATAAAGGAATTTGCAGAATGGATTTTAAAGCATGGTGATGGTCTCCTTGGTGATGAAAATGATGGTGAGGTAGATATTGAAATTCCAGATGATTTACTTATTCATGATCAAGTAAATCCTATTTCTTTTCTAATTTCATTTACATATCCGAATATGAATAAGTGTTTGTGGGATTTAACGTATTTCCAACAAAGAGAGATTCTTGCTCCAACAAATGAAGTAGTGGATTCAATAAATGAAGAGTTGTTAGAGAGTCTGTCTGGTGAAGAGAAGCTTTATTTTAGTTCAGATAGTTTATGTTAATCTGAGGAAGAATCAGAGATTAATATGGCATTGTTTCCTGTTGATGTGTTAAACAATCTTCATTTCTCTGGTTTACCTAACCATAAATTAGTATTGAAAGTTGGTGCTCCAGTAATGTTACTCAGAAACATTGATCAGGCAAATGGATTGTGTAACGGCACACGTTTACAAGTCACGAAACTCGAAAAAGTTGTGCTTGAAGCAAAGATTATCACAGGAACTAATATAGGTCATCATACTTTGATTTCAAGATTGAAGATGACACCTTCTGATAAAAGAATACCCACTTTCACTGTTGTAACACCTCGAAAATTCATGTCCAATAATATATCGACACGTGTCATGGACTTTAAACGTGCAAGGAATTGATTTAGAAGGACTAAAGTTGACAAACAAAGAATCTACGTGTGTAAAAGGATTCAAAGTGTCAACAATGGATAAATGTACCCTTAAATAACCCTACACGATGTTAATACCCTTAAACGAATGAATCATGGATCATACGAAGCTAATTGTGAAAGAAAGTGAGAGTTTACAAACTACATGGGTTAAATGCGTCAACATGTTTAAAGTATAGCTCTAGGTGACCTTTTAGTGAACATGAAGCTTTGTAACAATTAGTTATGCCCACTAGAATAAGTGATAAAAATTTCACAAGGTTTCGATAAAGTATGAGAAAGTTATGACAATATTCGTATACGAGGGGTTAAAAGCGTCAACATTGAAATTTAAGGCTTTACGGGTGATCACAAAGTTAACCAAGGACTTAACAAAGTTTGATTAAGTCTTAAGGTCCTTAAAAGTCAAATTAGAGGGTTAAAAGTGCAATAAATCATGTAAAAAGCAAGTTTTGAAGGACCAGGGACCAAATGTGCAAATCAGACAAACTTGTGACCGGACTAGACCTTCACACGGGCCGCGTAAAACCTCTGCCTTGGTTTACGCGGGCCGCCTAAGGTGCCCAGATGTAGTTTCTTTGGACAGATGCCTGTTTCAGCAAGTTTAACCGACCTAGATGCATGGTTTTTCGATTCTAGGGGCATGTTTAATGGTTTTACTGCCCTAGGGACACTTGTAATCATCTGGAATCAATCTTAGACTTGTTTGGCATGATCTAGTTGCATCAAACCCACTATATAAGAAGCTCATTGTTGCAAACATTTTGATCATTCACTTGAAAACTTCACAACTCATTTTCTGGAGGTTCCTAGAGCTCAAGACCCCTTCCTAGTGATCATTAGTCGTGCATAGGACCTTGGTAAGTGTCATTAACCTTCCTTAATTCAGTTTTACTTAGTTTATTAGCTTAAAGTCAAACCATCGTAATTAAGGTTTGGCTTCGTAATTAATCATAATTTGTCCAGTCAAATTTCAAATTGGAAGTACCTATGAGTTGGTAATTATGTAGGCAATAAACCCTTAAAAGGGCACCCTCTGATTCCCACTCTAAGTAGGTCAATTGTCGGGTAAAATCTAACTATAAAAAGTCAACAGAAAGCTTATTTTGGCAGAAATGCATAATTAACAATGTAGAAGCCATGAAACCTATTTTATCACTAATATAACTTGGTAATTAATGTAAGAACATGTCTAAACATGTTCAACCCGACAATCTTCAGTTTAAGCTCGGTTCGGAACCGAAAGTCGCAGAAGTAGACTTTTGCTTTGACTTTCAGTTTTGACCCATTAGAGCATAGTTTAGAAATGCCTTAGAGCTTTATTAGGACCAGGTTTCATGTCAGTATAACCCTCTGTGATTATACAACTTGGTTCATTTGTTATCCGATTCATATGCATGTTTCCATTAAATGCTCAAATGTTGACTATTATGCCCTTTTTACCTTAAACATGATTTTTGAAAAAGTAAAAGAATAGAAACCTTCATTACTGATTTATAGACTTGTCCCTAAAACTTGACATCAGTTTGAGGTCTAGATTAGGAGTTATGCTCATTAGCCTAAATGAAAAGCTTTTTATTAATTAAACGGCATAACTAGCATATAGCCTATCAAAACCCAATTTTTGATACCAAACTATTTACCCACTGATGTAAAATAATATTTTGGGATTTTTGAAGATTTTTATTTATTTTTAGGCTGAGCATAACATAGGGTTCTAAGCTTGATTCGGTAATTGCCGGTTTTACCCTTTTGGCTTATAAAATGTGTTTTTCAAATCCTTTTGACCCCAAACCTTTTGCTACTGATTTTATATTATAAATAAATTATTTTAAGCCTTTTGGAATAATAAAAATATCAATTTTTCTTATAAAACCTGGAAATCGCTTAAAAACGCCTTTTTACGCGTTTTGAGCGCATAGTATGTATCAAAACTATTTTATACATATAAGACTTAATACCTACAGATATTTTTAGTAAATTTATATACTTTAACAGTAAGCAAAAGTTTTAAACTCAGATTGTCACACCCTGGCTTTGCGGAAGCGTGGGTTTATTTGGTGTGACTTCTTAATACCATAGCAACAATCATAACAATGCTATATGATAAAAACTTGAGATATTCACCCGTTAATAGAGTTTAGAAAAATAACATATTATACTTGTCTTAAAACATCAATCACAAAATAAGTTACAAAACCTTGACTTGATTTAATGAGTTCGTAAAAACGTAGCAAAATACTTTAAACAATACTAGGTTTAGAGATATGTAACCCGTCCAGGAAGAGGTTACACCTTCTAAACCCTGGATGACTTCTTTATTCAAACGCAGCTTGAAAATACGTGCATACCGTGCCAGATCCATTAGTTCCCTGAAATACATGTAGTTTGAAAAGTCAACATAAAGTTGAGCGAGTTCATGTGTAAGTGAGTATGTATAAGCCTTTGTAAAAATGTCCGTATGTATGAAAATCCCTGGTATGTAGCAATTAAGGAAAAAGAGATCACCATTGGGTTGTAAGGACAATGATATGTGTGAAGTGCTGTAGAAAGACTCAAACCTAGCAGATTTTTGCGTCGGGCTCAAAGTCACCACCTGGTTCATTCAGCGGACTCAGGGGTTGGGCTCGCTACACCCAGATAGATCTACCGCTAATGACACTCGGTCCTACAATGAGGATTAATGGCCTCTAGTTTCAGCCTACCCACTCACATGATCTAAGTAGTAACCCTCCTTATGCTAACCATACCATGTATAAAAGTATCCGTAATCATTGTAACATGTATTTCACCCCCGAAGTATAAAAAATGAAAACAGTTAAGAGAAAAGGGGGACATGAACTCACAGAAGTGCGTCTCGAATTAGCAAATCCCAAATCAACCTGCTGCGTAACGACATACACGTACTAACTTCTATTAGACGGACGGCCGTGCCTTGGCTTAAGGTTTAACATTTTTGGGAAATAGTTAGACAACTATTTCGTATTTACACTTCTTAATTATTATATTCCTTCCCAAGGATGGGGGGTTTTAATACATGTGCGTTTCTATAATTTTCAGAAATATATTATTAAGTCTCACTTAATAAAATATATTTTAATTCATTTGTCTAAAATACTCTATCCCCAAAATATACATATTTTTCCTCAAAAATATTATATTTTATCCCTTACAAATTCCAAAATAACACTTTGTCAAAATACACATTCATGAGTATTTTCCGAAATTACATAAGTTACATTTTATGATTCGTGTGGTAATAACAATACCGGTGTAACTTAAATATTTATTTGCGAAAGCGTTCGTATTATTTTGGAGTCGTATTTTCATGATATTTCAAGTAATATTATTTTTACTCTAAAAATAATATAGTTCACAAAATAATCATAAAATCACTCAAGCGTTTTATCATGAAATATATATCCCAAATATATATTTAACAAGTTTTATTTACGAAAATCCACCTCCGACACTTGGTTATTTTATAATAAAAATCATGGCGAAATTTGTTTGGAAAAACAAGTCAAACATATATTTAGAGACACTTGTCATGAAAATATTGTAAGTGCGCCAGAGTTTCCTCTGTAACTGGAGGTGGCCACGCTTACTAGCGTATCATTTTCTTTTAAAAATTTAACCAACAACTTTTCAACCATCAATATTCAATATTCAAACATCAACTAGTCAAAAATAAGTATAGATCGCAAACACATGAACTTGTAAGTCGTGTAAAATTATGTAGTAACCTTACAACATTTTTAGTAGATCTTTCTATCTTTAAAAATAAAATCGGTGTCTTGAAAAACTTTATTTTTAAAGAAAATGTAACTTTACAACTTCTAGTCCAAAAATTTCAAAATTATTCCTTTGTTAAACCTTTTGTCACACAAGTATTTACACACTTGTTTGTTTGCAGAAATGCTTTTCGTTGTGTAAGATCCAGCTTTTAAACAAGATTTGCATCTTACACTTGGTTCTTCGAAAATACCACTTGTAGATCTACTAGTTTAAAACTCTATTTTACAAGAAAAATCACTTTTACACAAGTTCATGTTCATGTGTGGAAGGGTTCATCATCTTGCTGCTTTTACACTTAACATATTGCTAGTTCATGTTCCATGAACATGATCTAGCATGGTTAGATGACGATCCGTTCCACTACTAGCCACTAACAACATGAAATAATCATTCCTAAACAAGATTCACATGATTTACACCAATAGTTACTCTTAATCCATCAAGTTTATCTTTCATTCAAGACTTTATGTTTTGATCTTTAGTATTCTTGATTTTTATCCGTTAAATCTCTTATTAACCACTCTAAACATAAACAAGGAAGTGTTTGGAAGCACTTACTACTAGCTCGTGGTTAGGGAAGAATCAAAGCGAAAACAAGGTGGATAAAAGCAACGTAGTGAGGTTCTTGAGATTCCAGAAGCACCGAGCCTCCTTGTGTGTGACCTTTCCCCTTTGGGTGTATGTGAAATAGCAACAACAAGACTTGATGATGATGGTGGCTATGGTTGTGATCTCGGCCGATTGTTAGGCAAGAGGGAGAGATAGTGCAAAAATTTTTGAAGTATTTAGTGAATGTAATGCTGTTGTCCATCAAGCCTATTTAAAGCCCATCATCTTCTAATATCCATGGTGTAATATGCATTCTAGATATGGGACATAGATTAATAATAAAAAAGATTTGTGGAGAGTGTCTGTGACAACCCGACTTCTTGAGGTAAGTATTATCCTATTCCCCGACTCCTTTGTTGTATTTACATATCCTAGATCAGTGTGTTAGTGGGTATATGTTGCAAACCTGTACTTGTTAATGAGTAACGTATTGGAATACTGGATTTTGCTAAGACATCTTTCAACCAAAGATCCTTCGACCGAAAGATCCAGCCTTCGAAGGATCACGAAACATAACCTTCGACCCAAGATCTATCCTTCGACCCAGGATAGGATCCTTCGACAATCCTTCGGACTAAGAAGGATCCTTCGAGCCAAGACCCAATCCTTCGATGTGAGGCCTTAACTTTCGGCCCAACTTGTTACCGGCCCAAACCCCCCACCTATATTAAACAGCAGTTACGTAGAAGGCATAGAGTCAATCGAACAATTCCAAACCCTAGAAACCTTTTGGGCGACGGCAGAAATCAGGAACCTCCTGTTGTGTTCATCATCATATTCTCATCCATCATTCGGTTAGTATAATCCTTTGCATATTGTTCCTATGTGATGCTCTCGATTACATGATCTTGTTTGATAGATAGTTCATGCATGGAACTAGGGTTTAACAGGTAGGTGATTGATTGACGATTTCTGTGATATAATGTTGATTGATGTTATTGTTCCACATTCTTGTTTCAATCGATTAGGGTTAATTTGGTGAATGGGTTCGGGTCGTTGTAGAACCGGACTAGGGTTAATCGGTTGTATTCTAGCCAATCGGATAGGCTATTGATTATTGTTGTTCGGTTATCATGATCTGTTTGAACATTACATCGTACATTAGAGCACAAGTATGCACTCATTCACACACGTTCACAGACTGACTCCTGGTGAAAACATAAAACGTGATTGCTGGATCGTATGATTAGGGTTTCTGTAACCGAAAGATGCTGTAATTGATTGTTAATTGTTAAGTGTAACCGAAAGATAACTGTGGTAGTCGAAGGATAACTGGTACGTTCGAAACATGACATTTGGTTCGAAACATGACACTTGGTTCGAAACATAGCACTTGGTTCGAAACATAGCAGTTGGTTCGAAACATATCTGTTGTGATCGAAAGATGAGTGTACCGAAACATATATATATTATGATCGAAAGATGAGTGTATCGAAACATATCCGTTGTGTTCGAAAGATGAGTGTATCGAAACATATCCGTTGTGTTCGAAAGATGAGTGTACCGAAACATAACTGTTGTTGTCGAATGATAACTGTGAATCGAAAGATGACTAATGTGTCGAATGATTAAATGAGAAATGATACGTGTTGTGCTTGTATGCAAACTGACTGTTGTGTGTAACTATCATAGGGCTTGGTAAATCACTGTTGTTAAAAGAGTAATTAATTCTACCGAGCAATCCCAGGTGAGTTCACTACATTCGAGCATGCGTCCCAGTGGTTGGGGACAGTCAGTGGGTATCCCATGGGGGGGATAAGTCTTTGGGTAAAAACGGGTATATTGGTTAATATTCTCACCTATCATCTTTTGTAAGTCCCTCGTCGGGTATTAGTTAGTAGCGCTACTTAGGTTTGGCACCCTCACCCCGTGCCTGTAGAGGACGGAGGTGAACTAATGACCCAGTCTGGCCCAGTACTAGATAGGAGTACGTGGGAAGGGCAGTCATGTATTTCAGGAGCCGTCCGTGTTTGGAAATGAGATATTAACAATATTACTTGCATTGGGTATTGAACTATTTTATATACAACGGGTAATCAAACGTTTTCTAAAACTGTGAACTCGCCAGCTTTGTCTGATACACGTGTTACATGCTCGCAGGTCCTTAGGTACTTGGAAAGCAGGAACTTGCTGGCTGGAGGGCGCGAGTGGTCATGGTTGCTTGATGGATTTATTATTAGACATTTATTTACTATGATTGATTGGATAACATTTATATTACGATACATTAACGCTTCCGCTAAACTTATGGTTTTTGAATAACTTATGTTGGGATTTCAGTATCTTTAAATAATGAAGTTTTATTTCAAACTTGTGATTCAATGTAATTGGTGGCTCATTGCTAGTCGTCACACGCCTAGCAGGGACACTCCCTAGGTGGTAATTTTGGGGGTGTGACAGTTTGGTATCAGAGCCACTGGTTATAGTGAATTGGTTTTAAAAATGTTTTATAAAACCAGACTATAACTGAACTGATACGACATACTGATACGACATGGACCATGACACTCAGCTCCAGGCAGCAAGGTTCGTCTCTTGTTTACTATTGTATAATATAGTTAGTACATACTCATGATTGATATCACACTCGAACGCACACATGCCATTACAATACGAATTACTATGCTACCTGTCCATACTACGTGTTTTTAAGAGTAGGACTCTTCTTGTGTTTACATGATCTATGTTGTGATATCGACGGTCGTACTGTATGAATTAGGGGAAACCTTCTAACATGAGTAGGGAGGAACTGAGATAAGCATGCAAATCAGGTTATTATTATGGGTGCACACATAATAACAACGTGAGGTGCATGTGAGTCCCAGTAAATCTCGACTAGTGTGAAAAAGGAATCCCGCGTTGTTAGTCAATGTTGTATTAGAACCTCGAAAACTGTGAATACTATAGCAATACTTGACATTCGCCTGAAATGGTCTGTTAATTTGTTACTTCTTCCCATACTTATAGAATCATGAACGGACGTGGTGGAGGTCGTCGTGGTGGACGCGGTGGGCGTGGTGGAGGCCGCGGTGGCGGACAAGGCGAAATCCATATGACTCAAGCTGAGCTAGAGGCATTACTCAACGCCCAGGTGGCTGCAGCCTTGGCAGCTTATCAGGCTGGTATGACATGTACCAGACATTCTTTCCTTTGAATCGTGAACTTGAGTCTTACTTGTTGGTTTATTTTCTTTCGTTAATAGGTCAGCCGGCGCCACAAAACCAGCCTCACCCACCGGTCTGCACTTTTAAAACTTTCATGGATTGCAAGCCACAGACCTTCAGTGGCACTGAAGGGGCTGTAGGACTTATACGCTGGTTCGAAAAGGCGGAGTCAGTGTTTGCGATATGTAACTGCCCAGTTGGGGATAGGGTAAAGTTTGCAGCAGGCACGCTTCAGGATGGTGCCTTGACCTGGTGGAATGCCCAGGTCCAACTGCTAGGTATTGAGGCGGCGAACGCCACTACGTGGGATGATTTCAAGGAACTGATGAGAGAGGAATATTGCCCTCGAGACGAGATACAGAAGTTAGAGAATGAGTACTACGATCTAAAAATGGTGGGGTCTGAAATTGAGGCGTATGTGAAGCGGTCGTACGAGTTAGCTGATTTGTGTCCGACTCTGTCCCGACCCATGTCCCGAAGAATCGAGTTGTTTATTAAGGGGTTACCTCCACGGGTGAAGGGTTTAGTTACAGCGGCGAACCTCAATAACCTAACTCAGATTGTTAGATTGGCGCATAAGATCGTTGACCAGGAAGTGGAGAGCGACTCATTGCCACCTCGTATTTCTAGCACTACCACAGCTGCCACTACTTCCACTGCATCTGCTGTTGATAGCAAACGTAAGTGGAACGATGCGGACAAGGGGTCCAACTCTGCACAGCCTCAGAAGAAGACGGATACTGGCAGCACCCGCAGTTTCAGTCAGACAGCATCAGTAAATCAGAACTCGAGTAACAGATCAGGGCAGGGATCATATGCGGGGAAGCTACCCTTGTGCAGCAAGTGTGATTTTCATCACAAGGGGCAGTGTACTCGAGTTTGTCATCGGTGTAATCGACCGGGGCACAAGGCCAGGGATTGTAGGACCACACTTCCAGCTCAGCAGCAGCCAGCGCAGCAGGCGGGTAGGCAACAGCCTCAGCAAACTCAGGGTAATCAGAAAGGGTGTTATCAGTGTGGGGCCGAGGGGCACTTCAAGCGAGACTGCCCTCAGCTGAGACAGAACACAGGGGGTGGTAACGGGAATAACAATGCAGGGAACAACGGGGGTAATGTTGCGCGTGGGCGCGGGTTTGTGCTGGGAGCTGGGGAAGCGCGGAACGACGGCAACGTGGTTACTGGTACGTTTTCAGTAAACGGTGTTATTGCTTCTATTTTATTTGATTCTGGTGCCGACTGGAGTTACGTGTCTTTAGAGTTTAGCTCCCAATTAGGGTTAAGTCCTACACTTCTTGTAATGAAACACATAGTAGAAATCGCAAATGGTAAAACAATCGAAGCTACACATGTTCTATTTGGGTGTAAAATCGATCTTCTGGGTCAAGTTTTCGACATTGACTTGATTCCTATTACTCTTGGAAGCTTCGACGTGATCGTTGGTATGGACTGGTTGTCCAAGTATCAAGCAGAGATTCTCTGTAAGGAGAAGATCATACGTGTTCCCCTTCCCAGTGGGGAATTTCTATCAGTTCAAGGTCATCGCAGCGGGACCCCAGTTAGCATTGTTTCAGCAATGAAGGCTCAGAAGTATTTGCGTAAGGGCTATCCTGCTATATTAGCTCTTGTTACCGATTCATCGTCTGATGAAAGGAAGATCGAGGATCTTCCAGTTGTTCGGGAATATCCTGACGTATTTCCTGAGGAACTTCCTGGTTTACCTCCACATCGTCAGGTGGAATTCCAGATTGACCTCGCCCCAGCGGCAGCCCCAGTTGCTCGTGCTCCTTATCGTCTTGCGACAGGAGAACTGCAGGAATTATCAAACCAACTCCAAGAGCTGTTGGATAGGGGTTTCATCCGACCTAGCTCTTCCCCCTGGGGAGCCCCAGTCTTATTTGTGAAGAAGAAGGACGGGTCCTTACGAATGTGTATAGATTATCGCGAGCTCAACAAGATGACGATCAAAAACCGTTATCCTTTGCCTCGTATTGACGACCTGTTTGACCAGTTACAAGGGTCGAGCTTTTACTCTAAGATCGACTTAAGGTCTGGTTATCATCAAGTACGAGTCAGAGAGGAAGACGTTCCCAAAACCGCGTTTCGGACGCGATACGGTCACTATGAGTTCTTGGTTATGCCATTCGGGTTAACCAACGCACCAGCGGTTTTCATGGACCTCATGAACCGCGTGTGCAAGCCATACCTTGACGACTTCGTTATCGTTTTTATTGACGACATTCTAATTTACTCCAAGAACAAGGAGGATCACGAGCGGCACCTACGCCTTATCCTAGAACTCCTGAGGAGGGAGCAGTTGTACGCAAAGTTTTCTAAGTGTGATTTTTGGATACGGGAGGTACATTTTCTGGGGCATATAGTCAATGAGGTAGGCATACATGTGGATCCTGCCAAAGTTGACGCCATTAGAAATTGGGCGGCACCAAAGAACCCTTCGGAGGTGCGGCAATTTCCCGGTCTAGCAGGGTATTATCGCCGTTTCATTCAGAACTTCTCAAAGATTGCACAGCCACTCACCTCGTTAACACAGAAGAAAGTAGTTTACTCTTGGGGGACGAAACAGGAGGATGCTTTCCAGCTTTTGAAACAAAGGTTATGCAGCGCACCAATCTTATCTCTACCGGATGGCACTGAGGATTTTGTAGTTTATTGTGATGCTTCGATTCAGGGTCTCGGTTGCGTGTTGATGCAACGCGAGAAAGTGATAGCTTACGCTTCTCGACAGTTGAAGGTTCACGAGAGGAACTACACGACACATGACTTGGAGTTAGGAGCAGTAGTGTTTGCGCTAAAGATTTGGAGGCACTATTTATACGGTACGAAATGCACAATCTACACCGACCACAAGAGCCTTCAGCATATCTTCGACCAAAGAGAATTGAATATGCGACAGCGTCGTTGGGTGGAATTGTTCAATGATTACGAGTGTGCCATCAAATATCACCCAGGTAAAGCTAACGTTGTGGCGGATGCACTTAGCCGCAAAGAAACGAAACCTAAACGCGTTCGCGCATTACAGCTCACTATCCATTCCAGCCTTCCTGATAGGATTCGTACGGCCCAGACTGAGGCATTGAAGGAAGAGAACATTAAAACTGAGGGTTTGCGCGGTATGGAATAACAGTTTGAACAGAGATCTGACGGCATCTACTACATCATGGGAAGAGTATGGGTTCCTCTGTTTGGTGATCTTAGAGAACTTGTAATGGATGAAGCACACAAGTCACGATATTCTATTCACCCGGGATCGGACAAGATGTATCACGATCTTAAGGTTATGTATTGGTGGCCGAATATGAAAGCCCTCATCGCCACGTACGTGAGTAAATGCTTAACTTGTGCTAGAGTTAAAGCGGAACACCAGAAGCCTTCGGGTCTACTACAGCAGCCAGAAATACCTAAGTGGAAGTGGGAACAGATCGCTATGGATTTCGTTACTGGATTACCAAGAACTCAGGCTGGAAACGACACTATATGGGTGATTGTTGATCGACTCACGAAATCGGCACATTTTCTAGCAATCAAGGAAACAGATAAGTTTTCGCAGCTTGCAGCAGTATATCTTAAGGAGGTAGTTGCTCGGCACGGAGTGCCAACTTCTATCATCTCAGATCGAGATCCGCGCTTTACTTCTGAATTATGGCAGTCTATGCACAAATTGTTCGGTTCGAAACTTGATATGAGCACCGCTTACCACCCACAGACGGATGGTCAGAGTGAGCGCACTATTCAGACACTTGAAGACATGCTGCGGGCATGTGTGATCGATTTTGGGAAGGGATGGGAAAGACACTTGCCGTTAATAGAGTTCTCCTACAACAACAGCTACCACACAAGTATTCAGGCAGCTCCGTTCGAAGCATTGTATGGGCGGAAATGTCGTTCTCCTCTCTTTTGGGCGGAAGTAGGTGACAGTCAACTCACAGGTCCTGAACTCATTCTGGAAACTTCGCAAAATATAGCTCGGATAAGGGATCGTATGGCAGCAGCGCGTGATCGTCAGAAAAGTTATGCTAACAAGCGTAGAAAGCCTTTAGAGTTCGAAGTTAATGATCGGGTTATGTTGAAAGTTTCACCGTGGAAGGGCGTTGTACGCTTTGGGAAGCGTGGCAAGCTTAATCCACGTTACATTGGGCCATTCAAAATTCTTGAGCGGATCGGTAAAGTCGCTTACAGACTCGAGTTACCTGCGGAATTAGGTAATGTTCACAATGTCTTTCACGTTTCGCAACTAAAGAAGTGTCTGGTTGATGAGACACTGGTTGTGCCATTTCAAGAGCTCAAGTTGGATGACAAGCTGCAGTTTGTTGAAGAGCCTATTGAAATCATGGATCGGGAGGTCAAGGTGCGTAAACACAGTCGAATTCCGATTGTTAGGGTTCGTTGGAATTCAAGGCGTGGACCGGAGTTCACGTGGGAACGCGAGGATCAGATGAAACTAAAGTACCCTTACCTCTTTCCCAAAGACAAGGCAGAGTCAAGCAAAACTAGTGAATTTCGGGACGAAATTTCTTTCAAGTTGGGGATGATGTAACACCTGAGGAAAATCTGCAACAATCTTGAATTGTCACTTCACTCTCTTGTACCTGCTTGCCAAATTTCGGGACGAAATTTCTTTCAAGTTGGGGATGATGTGACAACCCGACTTCTTGAGGTTAGTATTATCCTATTCCCCGACTCCTTTGTTGTATTTACATATCCTAGATCAGTGTGTTAGTGGGTATATGTTGCAAACCTGTACTTGTTAATGAGTAACGTATTGGAATACTGGATTTTGCTAAGACATCTTTCAACCAAAGATCCTTCGACCGAAAGATCCAGCCTTCGAAGGATCACGAAACATAACCTTCGACCCAAGATCTATCCTTCGACCCAGGATAGGATCCTTCGACAATCCTTCGGACTAAGAAGGATCCTTCGAGCCAAGACCCAATCCTTCGATGTGAGGCCTTAACTTTCGGCCCAACTTGTTACCGGCCCAAACCCCCCACCTATATTAAACAGCAGTTACGTAGAAGGCATAGAGTCAATCGAACAATTCCAAACCCTAGAAACCTTTTGGGCGACGGCAGAAATCAGGAACCTCCTGTTGTGTTCATCATCATATTCTCATCCATCATTCGGTTAGTATAATCCTTTGCATATTGTTCCTATGTGATGCTCTCGATTACATGATCTTCTTTGATAGATAGTTCATGCATGGAACTAGGGTTTAACAGGTAGGTGATTGATTGACGATTTCTGTGATATAATGTTGATTGATGTTATTGTTCCACGTTCTTGTTTCAATCGATTAGGGTTAATTTGGTGAATGGGTTCGGGTCGTTGTAGAACCGGACTAGGGTTAATCGGTTGTATTCTAGCCAATCGGATAGGCTATTGATTATTGTTGTTCGGTTATCATGATCTGTTTGAACATTACATCGTACATTAGAGCACAAGTATGCACTCATTCACACACGTTCACAGACTGACTCCTGGTGAAAACACAAAACGTGATTGCTGGATCGTATGATTAGGGTTTCTGTAACCGAAAGATGCTGTAATTGATTGTTAATTGTTAAGTGTAACCGAAAGATAACTGTGGTAGTCGAAGGATAACTGGCACGTTCGAAACATGACATTTGGTTCGAAACATGACACTTGGTTCGAAACATAGCACTTGGTTCGAAACATAGCAGTTGGTTCGAAACATATCTGTTGTGATCGAAAGATGAGTGTACCGAAACATATATATATTATGATCGAAAGATGAGTGTATCGAAACATATCCGTTGTGTTCGAAAGATGAGTGTATCGAAACATATCCGTTGTGTTCGAAAGATGAGTGTACCGAAACATAACTGTTGTTGTCGAATGATAACTGTGAATCGAAAGATGACTAATGTGTCGAATGATTAAATGAGAAATGATACGTGTTGTGCTTGTATGCAAACTGACTGTTGTGTGTAACTATCATAGGGCTTGGTAAATCACTGTTGTTAAAAGAGTAATTAATTCTACCGAGCAATCCCAGGTGAGTTCACTACATTCGAGCATGCGTCCCAGTGGTTGGGGACAGTCAGTGGGTATCCCATGGGGGGGATAAGTCTTTGGGTAAAAACGGGTATATTGGTTAATATTCTCACCTATCATCTTTTGTAAGTCCCTCGTCGGGTATTAGTTAGTAGCGCTACTTAGGTTTGGCACCCTCACCCCGTGCCTGTAGAGGACGGAGGTGAACTAATGACCCAGTCTGGCCCAGTACTAGATAGGAGTACGTGGGAAGGGCAGTCATGTATTTCAGGAGCCGTCCGTGTTTGGAAATGAGATATTAACAATATTACTTGCATTGGGTATTGAACTATTTTATATACAACGGGTAATCAAACGTTTTCTAAAACTGTGAACTCGCCAGCTTTGTCTGATACACGTGTTACATGCTCGCAGGTCCTTAGGTACTTGGAAAGCAGGAACTTGCTGGCTGGAGGGCGCGAGTGGTCATGGTTGCTTGATGGATTTATTATTAGACATTTATTTACTATGATTGATTGGATAACATTTATATTACGATACATTAACGCTTCCGCTAAACTTATGGTTTTTGAATAACTTATGTTGGGATTTCAGTATCTTTAAATAATGAAGTTTTATTTCAAACTTGTGATTCAATGTAATTGGTGGCTCATTGCTAGTCGTCACACGCCTAGCAGGGACACTCCCTAGGTGGTAATTTTGGGGGTGTGACAGTGTCCCACATGGGGACCGATCGGTTGGGGGGGGGGTTATATTAGTTAGATTTTAATGGATAGTTAAGTTATTAGTTAGTTTAGTTAGAGATTAAAATAGGTTATTAGTGTGTTATTTAATATAACGGGTGTTAGGGTGTTCGGGGACCCTAACTAGCTCAGAAAAAGATAAACAATGTTATTGACAATATTTTTGTGTTCCGGGTAAAGTCCGGTTGTTCGGTTGGATATTGATCCAGTAAAGTGCTAAATAAGCATTTAAAGTGTCTTTTTATAGTGTTTTTAGTGACACAATGAGTTCCTGACACTTTGGAAAGTGTCTCGTGTTATTTTCCCATATTTTTGCACTTTACTAGTTAAGTTATATGCTGAATTTTGTAATAGAGTGCAGAATTTTGTATTTATCACATGTTTTAGGCACATCCGGTCACTATAACTATCACCTAGTGACGCAGTTTTACAATCCTCACCTCCCTACATTCCCTACTAGTGTAGTAATCTATTCCCGGCTCATACTGGCCTCAGAGACAATGTCTGTCTAGTGCTGGCAATGTCAGCATGTTTACTGGGTTATTCGCTCAGTGTGCTAACTGTGCTTTGTGCATCAAGTTTGTCACTAAAGTTTGTATATAATAAATGGAGTGACAGTATGAAGGTGATGCATGTGTATGTATGTAACAGAAATCAGTAAGTAGTTAAATCAACAGTTAATCAGCACAGTCATTAAGTACAAATTAAATATAAATTAATTGTACGGATATCTGTAATTTTTAGGGTTGTCACATTCTCCCCCCGTTAAGAAAATTTCGTCCTCGAAATTTGTACTACATACCTTAACCCCTTATGGTTTCGTCACACGTGTATGTATATGAATAATATCGAGATAGATAATCATCAAACCGAATCAACCTTACTCACATTTGCTGAGTCCAAGAATATATAACAACCCAAATCCTAGGGTTAAAAGGTGTGTGCTTTTAGCATTTGTTATCAAAGGTATAAGTCGTATTTGACGTATAGTCTGGTGTGATCTAGCTAGTAGGGGTTTCACAAAAAGAGGAGATCTGACCAATAAGATTCTCAAACGGTCGATCGCAATATGCGGGCGAGTTTTCACGAAACATAGCATCCGCTATATGAATTCAAAATCAACAACTCAAATGAAATAGTAAAATGATATGTCAACCCTCGAATAATTGGATGGTGAGGTTTAGTGTGTTGACATCTTGAATTGCGAAAGTACGACGAATGAAATACAAGTGAGGCTGATGTATCATTGTCTTGATTCGTAGTTGCATCAGAAATGTATAAATGGCAAGTCAAACGAAGGTATATGCAGTTTTGTGTGAAACGGTTGACCATGATTAGCACAAGCTACAAGTTTGTAATGACACCACAAGGTGTTGCAATGACATAATTCCATAATAGCGGTGACTGAACAAGTTCACCGTGTTTGAGATCAGATGAATGTGTACCGAAACAAGCCGGTAGATTTGATTTACACAATGTCATAAAGTTTTCGGTCGAATACGGAATCATCAAAGAGCCACTGTTTTGATCGAAGATGAAAAAGTATTAAGTACTGTAAGGCATTCGATTGATTATAAAAGAATTGTTAGGAGGTACAGTGTGATATGAAGTGAATTTATATACCTTTGCCTCAACACGCAAGCGTGTCGAGAGCGATTTAATTGTGATAAACAAAACGGATTTAGGGCAAGTTGTCAAATAATCAATTAAATCCATGTACGAAGTGAGTAACCAAATAAGCGCAAGCTTCAATTTGTGAAAGTACCCCATAAGGTATCGAAATCAATCAAATGATTTAGTGGAGTCGTAGACCAACTATATGTACTATGACTCGAAATGAAAAATTCTTTGCAAAATATATGAATATGGTGCTCTCAATACATCACATGACGTCTTAAACTGGACATGCGAAGTGGATAAGTTCAAGCAATCGAACTTAATCTCAGTGTAGCCCGGCAATAAACATATGTATCAACAAAGGAAATATCGGCATGGTAACAAAATAAACCATGAATGTAATTTGTAATAAAAGGAGTTTCAAGAGAGTGTGTTGACTTGATAGCAAAAGAGCCAATAATTTTAATAACGTAGGTTACTCGAATCACAAACTAGTAATTGGATTTAGCAACGTAATATTTGAACTTTAATGAAGCGTTTATTAGAAATGAAACCGCATGCGTAGCAAAAGGTGCATGGGTTATATATAAGTTTTCAAGTGATGAAGCGATGTGTTTCTACCAAAAGGGAGAAGTGACCAAGTATACGAAGCAAACGTGTGTTCGCTCTCAGCGAAGGAAATCAACGTGATGCAACTACTTTGGGGGGAGTAGAAATGCAAATATCTACTCGTTAGAAGTAAAAGTGAAGACTTCAACGGAAGAAAATTTAAGTACTTTCGGTTTCGCTAACTGCAATGACAAGTTTGTCATGTTAATGATGTTTGATTGAGTTGACAGATATGGTTCTTAAGTAAAACCCTTACGAGTTTGGTCCTGGGTTCCCAAAGGTCCTAGATATAAGTTTTCTAGATTCGTCAGATTTTGTATCCCGTGTGGATCCGGTATGTACATTGTGTAGGAAGTACCATTTTGTCTACGTCTAAGAACAAGTCATTGTCCCACAATTTTGCCCTGGTATACTTTCTTCCTGAATTTCACCGCTAACGATGCTCGATCGTCGATCAGTCGTGTAGTAGTAGTTGGGTGCTCATAGTCAGTTACGTAAGAGGTTCGTTAACCCTTAGTAAGAGTCACCGACTCTCGTGCGTTAGCTCGTTCGGCTCCTGGTAGTCGATGTTTATTTGAAAATCATCATCCTTCTTTTTTTTGACGAGCAGCAATGGGGTTACCTAAAAGGGACATCTTGGTCTGTTATCTTCCTTCTCTATCCACTGCTAAAACTTCACTGTCAATCCTTGCATTTCCGAAGGTGTAAGTCGCTCAGGGTGCATTGACTACAGGCGCGACGCCTGGAATCAAATTGATGCAAAAATTCGACTTGTCGTTGAGGAGATAATTCTGGCTAGTCTTCGAGGAAGGCTCCAGGATATTCTCCGATCACGGGGGTATCTTTAAGTTTTAGTTCTTCGGCTCCCTTGTCCCCGCCATGAGCCAAGAAACAACACATCCTTCCCACAACAACTTTCATGCCTTAAGCAATTCGTGATCTGTGGTGGCGTATCCTGCTTCGTGAGTCACGATCGTTCCTTCATTCGTCATCAGGTGCGGATATCAACCTCCGCTCAACCGCTCGGCAACTAATACACCCCAATTACCTCGTCGAAGCTTCCCAGCTCAATTGGCAGTAGTTCTATCGTAAACTTACACTCTCCGGTTTTTATCTTGTCGCCCCCAGTTACTACGTTGGCTTCCACTAGCTTCCCCTAAGAGAGTTCTAATGAGTACTTGAATATCCACTTACTCGCTACTTAAACCAATTGTACTCTCGAACTCTAGAGGTTCGAATCGTAAAATTTGCAACAGTATTTGGCAATACAGATGCATAACATTGAGTAATTCGGGACGTACCGATATCCTTGCTTGAATCCCTGGCGTGTTTCCCTAGCTCCGGTGGGGAGCTTTCATCCTTGTGCCTGATTGTTTTTAGGGCAATATTTTCTGAAATGCTTTTTGGTTCCACAGTTAAAACAACCTCGAGCACGTTTTTGTTTATCACTCATTCTGCCTTGACAATTGTCATTGTCGTTGTCCCCTTCGTGATTCTCACTACCGTCTTGGCCCCCATTACCACGTTCAGTATCTTGCCAACAAGTTTCTTTAGGATGCCCCCTCTTTCCACAGTTAGCACATTTTCCATATCTACATCGCCCGACATGATAACGTAAACAATTGTCGCACTTAGGTAGGATACCCATGTAGTCTTTTCCCTTTTTGGCCTTCTTCTTGCTACTCCCCCGAGTAACCATCTTGAAATTTGCGAGCTTCCTCTTGTTATCCCCAGATGCCTCTATAGCAGTCTCCTTTTTCTCCTCCGCAGTGGAAAATTCTCCTCGTCTAACTGCTTCGTCCGTGAGTGCCACACTTATGTCGATAGCCTCGGTGATCGTTGAAGGTTTAGATGTTGTTACCAGGCTTAGAATCTGGGGTGCCAGTCCCCTTATGAACTGTTCAATTCTCTGAAACTCTGGTCCCCCCAGGAGTAAAGCAACTTGTGATAATTCGTTAAATCTCTGCACATACTCCGCTATCTTTGGTCCTTCCATTTTCAAGTTCCACAGTTCTGTTTCCAACATCTGGACTTCTGCCCTCGAGCAATATCTCTTACGCATCAGATCTTTCAGTTCGTTCCATGTCATAGCATACGCAGCGGTCTCGCCCATCGTCCGAACTTGATGGTTCCACCATGACAGAGCCTCATCCACCAATAGTCCAGCTATATACGTGACTTGATGTTCGTGGTCACATTTGCTCACTCGTAAAACAGAATCCGTCTTTTCAACCGAACGCACGAAGGCTAAGGCACCCCCAGTGTCGTCAAACTCTCGAGGTTTGTGGTCCAAGAACTGCTTGTAGGTGCAGCCGTTGGGGGGGGGGTTATTTCCTGAGGTACCTCCGCTGCAATCGGAGCGATGGGCCTCGTACCATGCGATGGCCTGTAAGAGGCGCTCTTGCATTTCCGCCTCTGTTGTAGGTAGAGGGTGGTTGATATCGGTGTTTCCTTGAGTCGACATCCTCCTAGAAGGAAGTCGGTTAGGTCAGGTCTTGTGAAGGATGCGAGCACACAAGTCTCTATTCAACGAATAAGACCTCAGTGGTGTATTACATATATGCATATACGCAGTCGTTATAACATTGAATCACATATCATCATAAGTATTGCACAGCTAGTAAATGTAGCAAGTAAGCCTGTAGCATTATAGTTATAGCACAAATATGTAGATCAACAACGTGCTTAGTGGGGACATAGCGACGGAGTTTTTCGTTAACCATTAGTCATAAGTATTGTCGCGTTTTTAAAGATGATCGGGCTTTCATTCTCCTCCAGCCACAATCATTGTGTCTTACAAAATGCATCACATCAGAAGGGACACAGGGTCACCCTACCCCTGTCCAACAAATATATTAGTGCATCAAAATCACGTAGTCAGAAGTGGTCCTCAAAAGTCTCCGCAATCCCGGCTTACCATTAGTGTCTTTACCCAAGCGTAATGCAATCCGCATAATCCAGAAACCAACTATACTGGTCACTGAGGTGGAGGAGGAATGAAAAGTAAACTGTTAACATGCGCGAGTCCCTCCTCGAGCGTGTATATACGTTGAAGTAATTATCTGCTCTGCCGCTCGGTAGTAAAGAAATGAGCATCAGAATCCTGGGAACGGTGAAATAGCAAAGGTCAAGAGCACAAACGAATCTTGATGTATATGGCGGATCAAAGCATGCTGGTGATAGACAGGGTGGAGGACGTGGTGTTTTACATAAACTTTTCAGACAATATGATGTCTTGTGATGTAGACACTTAACTCATGTTTTTGGTTATGTAATGTTTTGTATTTGAAGTTGCCAATTGTGGCGTCCGCTCAAGCTCCAACATTCTGCGACTCGTACCCTCAACTGTAGTTGATATTACAGAAGCAACTCATCTCGTATGTGGCTTCCATAACGTGAGGGATGGTAAGGGTCTAAAATCAGTATAGCGTGTTATAAGATCCATCAAAGTGGCTCGTCCGGTGTTGTAGAGGTGAATGTAGCAAATGATGCGGCCTTTGAGGTCGGTGAAAGTGCTGCTGTAGCAAAAAGGAACGTTACGTGGGTACTGACCTGGGGCACTCTTCCGGGGTGCGAGTATGTCCCGAAAGAAGTGATAGGCACGATGGCGCAATGGATGTCGGTCTTCATAGGGTAAAGGAGCATTGTCAGCGGTTGCGGGTGTAAAAACAAACATCTCAACAAATGAGGAGATTGCCCGATGCAGGTAGATATAAGGGGCACAATGTCTGGCAGACCAAAAATAAACAGGATCGTGATCACGTAAAGGTGTAGGTTCATCAGGCGCAACATTAAGCTGACCCAAAAGGTGTAGAAGCTAGCTCAAGAGCAGGCTCTGAGTCGTGTAACGGTGTGGTGTCTCGAGCAGGTGATAGAGCAGCAGCCATGTCATCGTCGTCTTTTGTCAGTAGTAGAATGCTGTACTCCAGCTGTTTGTAAGGTTGTAGGTATCACAGACTCAAAGGAATCTGAATGCATGCTAGAATCAGAGGATGGCTTGTTAACAGGGGTCTTTAGAAGTGAAGTTAGTAACAATGTTCTCGTCTAATTTTCTATCGTTATGGGCGTCGGCAGGAGGGCCATCGATAAGCATGCCAACGTAGTCATATATTGTTTGTCGAGTAGCCAACCTTCAGTAGAAATGTCCGCAGGAGGCGCATCATCGAGGATTGGAGCCATGGTGTGTCCATCATCGAGATGACCAGTGATGGAGTGGTCATGGATTGAAACAAGAGTGACAGAAAGATTCTTGTCAGAGAAACCATCAGCAGAGATGAAGTATCACCAAAGTCTGGTAGCGCGGACTGTTAGAAGTCGTCCTCGTCATTAGCATATCATGATCACTCTCTGTATCTGACGTAATTGTCTCTGGCGCAGATGTAGTCTCATTATCTGTGGCTGTGGTCGTAGGGTTATCAATGTCTGATAACTCGTTTCTCTAATTAGAGTGACATGTGTGCCGGTGCGTAGCTTGTATATTCATAGTAATTACTAACAATTAGTGTAGGCGAACAACTACCACATATGCACGTACATCAACCTTAAATCAAATAAGCATGTAAGTCTTAATTAATGTAAGCAAGTAATCATCCTAGTCTTCCCCAGACTATCCTCCCAGCCTCTCAGACTGATCTTCCTAGTCTCTCAGACTATCCTCCCAGCCTCTTAGACTGAACCCCTTAGTCTCTCAGACTACCCTCCCAGTCTCTCGACTGAACCTCCTAGTCTCTCAGACTATCCTCCCAGCCTCTCAGACTGAACTCCCTGGCCTCTCAGACCAAAACCTCCCCAATCTTAAAGATTGGCCCCTCAGTCTATGTGGCTGAATCCCTGGTCTCCCGGACCAACCTCCCAGCCTTTAGGGCTGACTCCCTCTGTCTCCCCGACTGAACCTCCCAGCCTTTAGGGCTGAACTCCCTCAGTCTCCCCGACTGAATCCCTGGTCTCCCTGACCAACCTCCCAATCGATAAGACTGAACCATAAACATGAACTTTGGAAAGTGTATTCGTGCCTTTTGTTTGTAAAATGTTTTGTACCCTAGATCTGGACGTTTAGTGTATGCAATGTAAAAACGTTTTGAAAATATTTTCGTGAGAGCCCTAATGATCGTAGTCTAGACTCAAGAGAGAATCCTAGTTCGCTACGATCGAAGCTCTGATACCAAGTTGTCGCACCTGGATTTGTGGAAGCGTGGGTTTATTTGGTGTGACTTCCTAATACCATAGCAACAATCATAACAATGCTATATGATAAAAACATGAGATATTCACCCGTTAATAGAGTTTAGAAAAATAACATATTATACTTGTCTTAAAACATCAATCACAAAATAAGTTACAAACCTTGACTTGATTTAATGAGTTCGTAAAAACTTAGCAAAAGACTTTAAACAATACTAGGTTTAGAGATATGTAACCCGTCCAGGAAGAGGTTACACCTTCTAAACCCTGGATGACTTCTTTATTCAAATGCAGCTTGAAAATACGTGCATACCGTGCTAGATCCATTAGTTCCCTGAAATACATGTAATTTGAAAAGTCAACATAAAGTTGAGCGAGTTCATGTGTAAGTGAGTATGTATAAGCCTTTGTAAAAATGTCCGTATGTATGAAAATCCCTGGTACGTAGCAATTAAGGAAAAAGAGATCACCATTGGGTTGCAAGGCCAATGATATGTGTGAAGTGCTGTAGGAAGACTCAAACATAGCAGATTTTTACGTCGGGCTCAAAGTCACCACCTGGTTCATTCAACGGACTTAGGGGTTGGGCTCGCTACACCCAGATAGATCTACCGCTAATGACCCTCGGTCCTACAATGAGGATTAATGGCCTCTAGTTTCAGCCTACCCACTCACATGATCTAAGTAGTAACCCTCCTTATGCTAACCATACCATGTATAAAAGTATCCGTAATCATTGTAACATGTATTTCACCCCGAAGTATAAAAACTGAAAACAGTTAAGAGAAAAGGGGGACATGAACTCACAGAAGTGCGTCTCGAATTAGCAAATCCCAAATCAACCTGCTGCGTAACGACCTACACGTACTAACTTCTATTAGACGGACGGCCGTGCCTTGGCTTAAGGTTTAACGTTTTTGGGAAATAGTTAGACAACTATTTCGTATTTACACTTCTTAATTATTATATTCCTTCCCAAGGATGGGGGGTTTTAATACATGTGCGTTCTATAACTTTCAAAAATATATTATTAAGTCTCACTTAATTAAATATATTTTAATATATTTGTCTAATATACTCTATCCCCAAAATATACATATTTTGCCCCAAAAATATTATATTTTATCCCTTACAAATTCCAAAATAACACTTTGTCAAAATACACATTTATGAGTATTTTCCGAAATTACATAAGTTACATTTTATGATTCGTGTGGTAATAACAATACCGGTGTAACTTAAATATTTATTTGCGAAAGCGTTCGTATTATTTTTTAGTCGTATTTTCATGATATTTCAAGTAATATTATTTTTACTCTAAAAATAATATAGTTCACAAAATAATCATAAAATCACTCAAGCGTTTTATCATGAAATATATATCCCAAATATATATTTAACAAGTTTTATTTACGAAAATCCACCTCCGACAATTGGTTATTTTATAATAAATGTTGGCCCGTGTACCGACCCTGAATAGTCAGTAGAGAACGTTCATCTTCATGTACGAAGGCGGAATCAACGTAAATGAAGTAACAACAGCTTTCCTATTCAATTCCTCTCTTTTTATTGCTTTCTGAAGTAATTTTGACAGAGTTTCACACCTAAAGCATGCAACAGTTCCACTTCAACATACACACGTGAATCATATGGTTTCGCTTATCAATGCTATATATAGTCCCAGTGATTTCGCTTATAGTGCATGACACATAAGCGGAACCTCATTAAAACCTAATAAGCGAAACCTCTAAGATGACAATGAAGCGGAACCTCTAGCTAACATGTACATACAAGCGAAACTATATATAAAACATGTAATTGACTTTCTTGCTCCTAATTTGACCTATATTGACCTAAGACATGATGTAGACGTAGTCAACAGACATTTCATGCATCAACAGACTCCCCCTTGGATGTTGACGTAGTCTTCAGCTCCTGAGTCTTTCGTCTTGGTATTTTCTCCAACTCTCTGTCTTCATATCATAAGCATTCTTCACAGGTTTCGAATCACAATCTAACTCCATCTTCAAACTCCCCTTTAGTTGTTGATCCAGACTTCCCCTTTCACAGACTCCCCCTCTCAGTATGCTAGAATCTGAGGTTTCTGGCTCAAGCTTTGACATTTAGCTTCCGTTGGGAATAATGAAATCCAAACCTGTTACTCAACCAATAACATTACAATTCTATCTTTTTAACAATAAAACACAAACTCAATCAGCTTCAGAAATCCACTCAAGTATTCAAGTCCAAGTTAATGACCCTGATACTCAATTAATCTACCAAGTTCAACTTAATGACCCTGGTTGATCATTTGACGAATCAAACTGATTTTGAAAAACATTTTCTGAAAATAACAAGCATCAATTTAATGAACTTGTTTTAACTTTGAAAACATCTTCAAACTTCAACAAAGTAAGCTCTTCTTATTTTTCAGTTCAGAATCTCCTGCATCTGCTTCAACCACTGAGAATCAGACAATCAACTCTCCACTTTGGTTTGTCTAAAATAAAGCAGAAATGTAAAATCTTTTTGGATTTTATAATGTGTTCTAAACTAAGTAATAAAATGCAGAAAACTTAAATTGCAGAATGTAAAGAAATTGAACTATATAGAAACTTATTTTTGGCGAGCGTGTCAGGGAATCATATCAGCTTTTCAGACAAATTACTAGTACCGTTAAGCTATATGTCATACTCAAACTTAAACAATTCACCTCGATTGTCGATATACTGATCCATCTAAAATTCTCACACAGATTTCAATCTATTCAGGATACGATTTAGATGTTTTATGAACTTAGCTCAATTCATGTGTCCCACCTCTTGAATATACTCCCGTATCCAGAATCCCAATATTCAGTCTTACAGGTGAGTATACTACAATCATATATGTACATAAATTAGGTATGCGAGGGCCGAGGGATCTCAGGTCGATACTTCCGTATGCGCAGAGAGATATCAGCTTCGACTTTTCAGTATGTCCCCTTTAGAGGATCTTTTAGTTACAACAGCAGCGACTAGCAATTTTATTATTTCATCTATTGTTTCATGCTGAGGGTTTATGCTATGTTTCAAGCATTTGGTGAAAGTATTAGCCAAGGACTAGGTCAGAACTTCCGTTCAGCAGAAGTCCCGGAATAATACCCCAGACATCATTGAGTATAAAAACCTAGTATATCAGAATACGAGACCTTTCAAACGAGATTTCAGGGGTTACCTATATATCCAAGTAGTGTTCCCCACGAATTTCACAAGTTTGAAATTTTAGGTTTATATCCCGAATAAATCTACTAAATGTGTGAAAACCTATCGACACATCATCAGTGAGATTGTTTAACTCATTTAGACTTTCCAAATCTTTAGCATACTGTAATTGTCTAGCCGATGTACTATCATTTTCCCTATATACACAAGCTCTTTTTCAATTTTATCATGTTTTTGTATTTTTGCATTTTTTACTGTTTTTGTATTTTCTGAAAATAGACTATATACAACTATCTCTCCCCCTAAATACGAAAACAAGTAAAAAATCGACAAACCATTGCAGATTGTTTCTCATCTTCATCCGCAACAATACTCTCATCAACGCTCACAATGCCATCCAACACCGAAAGCAATTTCATACCATTAAGTTTTAACAAATATTGAAACCAATTTTTATCAAAAGCTTTGGTATGCAAATCAGCTTTTTGTTCGTCAGTGTGGATTTTCTCAATTCGTATCAACTTTTTCTCGAAGCAATCGCGAATAAAGTGATGACGAATTTCTATATGTTTAGTTTTAGCGTGATGTATTGGATTTTTAGTTATATTTATTGCGGCCTCATTATCAACAAACAGAGGTGTGTTAAGAAACTGCAAACCGTAGTCGCGCATCTGTTGCTGTATCCACAGGATCTGAGAGCAGCAACTGCTAGCAGAAACGTACGCCGCTTCACATGTAGACAACGCCACAGACGTTTGTTTCTTACACTGCCAGGTAACCAATCTAGGTCCAAAGAACTGGCATCCTGCAGTTGTTGATTTGGTATTGACTTTGCAGCATCCGAAATCTGAATCGGAATACCCTTCGAGTGTAAAATCGCCTTTTCTAGGATACCACAACCCCAATGTGGGTGTTCCTTTCAAGAAACGTAATATCCTCTTGACAATGATCATGTGCGAGGCTCTCGGGTTAAATTGATATCTTGCTGCGAGGCACGTTGGGTACATGATATCAGGACGTGAAGCAGTTAGATACATCAAAGAACCTATCATGGAACGGTAGAACGTTTCATCAGCCCTGTCTCCGGTGAGATCTGGGTGAATCCCATGATTTGTAGCAAGTGGGGTAGCAGCTGGAGTAGAACTTGACATTCCAAATTTCTCTAGAACACGTGCTCCTGAAGCTGCAACCTCGGCTCATGTTGAGGGGGAGTCCTCGGGTGCAGTTGCAGGGGGAGATAAAGGCCCTGTAGAATCTGATACAGGTGCCATATCTGATTCTGAGAGAAAAGAAGAGGAGCATGAGCTGGTCGGTCAGAGCTTTCTAAAAGTGGAAAGAATGACAATGACAGGGCTATTTATAGGCTACCAAAAGAGGAAAGGACTGGCCGATCGGCCAGGCACCCCGATCGGACAGCCTGCTCGATCGGACGGTCTGTCCGATCGGCTGGGCTGTTCGATCGGCTGAAAGCCTGTTCGAAATCTTTGCACAATTTCTCATTTGTCGACCCAAAAATTATATCGTCTACATAAATTTGTACTATCAGAAGATGTCCGTTAACCTCTTTAGTGAAGAGAGTGGCATCCACTTTTCCACGTAGGAACTTGTTAGCGAGTAGGTGTTGAGACAAAGTCTCGTACCAGGCTCTCGGTGCCTGATGTAGACCATACAACGCTTTGTCCAGCAGATAAACTTTGTTCTTGTGGATTGGGTCAGTAAAGCCCGGCGGCTGACCGACATAAACCTCCTCTTTGACCTTCCCATTTAGAAACGCCGATTTAACATCCAACTGATATACTTTGAAATTCTTCCAAGACGCAAATGCTAGGAAAATTCTGATAGCCTCTAGTCGTGCTACAGGAGCATAGACTTCTGTAAAATCAATCACCTCCTGTTGACTAAAGCCCTGAACTACAAGTCGAGCTTTTTTCCTTACAACCACTCCTCTGTCGTCTCTCTTACACTTGTATACCCATTTTGTATTGATTTTCCTTTGACCATCCGACAAATCCACTAACTTCCACACTCCCAACTTTTCAAACTGACTTAACTCTTCTTGCATCGCTATGACCCAAGAATCTTCAGTAAGCGCCACTTTGTAAGTTCTCAGTTCGACCTGGGAGATAAAACAACTTAATGAAAATTCAGTTTGTAAAGGTGCTACTGTAGAATAAAAACATGTTAAGCCCTGGTCTATTTGTCGTCTTGTACGAACGCCCGAATGCAGTTCTCCTATGATCAACTCCTCTGGATGATAAGAAAGAGTTCTCGGCATCACTTCGCTTGGAACATCTACATTTCCCTCCAGATTAGTAACATTCTGTTCTGCATCTTGTTCACCAACTTGGTTTGTTTGACTTGATAACTGGATCTGCTCCTCCTCAGAGTCTGAATCACCATGATAAAAAACTGGCATATTTTCAGCTTCTTGATTATCATTCATCTCCGACTGATTGCCAGGAGCAACTTCATCATCATGTTCACCAGCATTGCTAGGACCTGCTTCATCATCATTTGAAGTTTCCCGAGGTCTTCTAGAATACTCCGCTGGGAACCTGAGCTACGACTCATACTCTCGCAAAATATCCAGCTCATCAAAGAAATCTTCATCTTCCTCTGATTCTTCTCTCATGTCAAACGAATCCCAAAGTTTATCATAATGATATTTCCATGAATCACCAGGATTCTGTGGCGGCATAGTATAACCTTGACATTCAACATTTGCTGCTTCAATAATCCGCTTTTCACTTGGAACGAAGACACGTAGCAATGGATTGGCATAACCAACAAATATTCCCTCAATGCTCTTCGGACCAAACTTTCCATGAGGCTCTATAACTGTACAGGGTGACCCGAACGGTTCTAGATACTTCAAATTCGGTTTGCGGTTATTGATTAGCTCAAAGCATGTCTTGTTGAACTTCTTGACAGTAAGAACCCTGTTGAGCGTATAGCATGCGGCGGAAACAGCTTCAGCCCAAAAATTAATCGGTAATTTTGAATCTGCGAGCATAGTTCTAGCCGTCTCGATTAGCGTCCGGTTTTTTTGTTCTGCTACTCCATTCTGCTGTGGAGTGTACGGAGCACTAAACTCATGCAGTATACCTCTTTCATCACAAAATTCTTCCATCTTACTGTTTTTGAATTCGGTACCATTATCACTTCTAATTCTACTGATAGGCATCTGGTACAGATTCTCAATCCTTTTAAACAACGCCATTAAACAGTCAAACATTTCGTCTTTCGTTTTCAAGAACGAAACCCACGAAAATCTGGAATAATCATCAGTCACGACCAAACAATAGTAATCTCCTGTAATACTCTTAACGTTCACTAGACCAAACAAATCCATGTGAAGTCTTTCTAATGGTCTTGAAACTGAATTGACTTGCTTTGTAGGGTGTGACTTTTTCTTATGTTTGCCTTTGACACAACTTATGCACTCCCCTTCCAGATGAAAACCTTTGACATGAACTCCTGTGACCAAATCATTATGCACCAAGTAATTCATCTTCCTTAGGTGAATATGCCCCATTTTCCGGTGCCACAATCTTGTTTCTTTCTCAGTTGCTCTGGACACAAAACAATGAGCCTGACCCGTGGTTGTAGTAGCTACGCTCATGTCCAACACGTACAGATCATTGACTCTTGGTGCCCTCATGATGATCCATTCCTCAGGTATCACAAATCCCGGTTTCAAGATCAAACATTCTTTGTCAATGAAGTGAGTAGTATACATCATGTCACAGATTTGGGAGATACTTAGCAGGTTGTTCTCCAGCTCTGCGATGTAGTTAACTCTCTCAAACGTTACTATCCCGTTGGATAACGTTCCTTCACCTATAATCTTTCCTCCTTGATTACCCGCAAAACCTACGTAACCACCGTTGATATTTCTCACATCATACAGTAACGTGGTCTTCCCTGTCATATGTCTTGATGCTCCACTATCCATGATCCATCTAGATACAAGTTTTGGAAGATCCTGCACATAACAAATCATCACTTAAACAACTTCAAGAAAGATGCCGATTCATGCTTCGCGATCCAAGAAGCTCCGGCAATTCAAACTGTTTAGTCAAACATGGAGTCCACCCACCCAGGCCTCATCAGCCTTAGGTGTAATCTTGACTCTCGCAATTTGAATTTAGAAATTTTCAGCCTTGAGAGGTGGAAAATTTGCATCATAATCAACCGTAATTGATTCTTCAGCCTTTTTCACCTCAGAAGTTGAAATTTTCTTCTCAACTTTTGGTTTCCAAACTTGTTGAGATAATGCAACCCTTTTGTAAAATTTGTCGTTTTGAGTTACCAACTTCTTTACGGGTTCATTTTTCACACTCTTTTTCTCAACAATGATTGGTGTTTTGGCCTTCACATCACCTTTCTTTTGTTGAGTCTTCACAGTTTCAGTCTTAGGCTTCACATTGGTACACTTTCGTGCAATGTGACCAACTTGATTACATCTAAAGCAAGTTCGAGTATCAGCCACTCGACTTGTGCCTTCAGACTGAGACTGAGAAGCTCTTTTCTCAAAGAACTCTTTGTTTGATTTTAAAAAGATTTGTTTCTCCTTATCAGCAAGTGAACTCGAACTGTTCACAAACGCCTTTTTTTTCAGCAAACCTCTTGTTTTGACCATTCCATTTCTGATAACTCCTACCACCCTGATAACCTCCCGACCAGTTGTTTCGATTGTTATTATAAACACGTGGTGGATTAACAGATTTCTTGTTGTGAACTTTTTGTTTCTCAAACCTTACTTTACTTCTCTTTTGACTCAGATTGTTCACCGCTGACAACTCAACTTCAACCAGTTTGAAAACATTTGTCAATTTGTTCATGTTTACATTCTCAATCGGAAACTCTGAATCCGAAAACAACTTATCCGATCCTGACATCTTGTACATGACAAGAGTAGGTTCATCATTTAAGTTGTCCTTGGACTTTTGTTTCGAAATGTATTTTTTCCAAGAAACACCCATCTTCCTCAGTAGTGTCACTATCTGTTTTAAACACATTTTCAACAACATCTTTTACAATATCATTTTGGACACTGTCGTCATTGGAAGTTGTGAACGTGACATCAATGTTCTCTGGAAGTTTAACTTCACTTTCTTCCTCGAGATCACCCAACCCAGATTGCTTTTTCGTGTAGTTATCCAGAATCGGCGGTGGAACTTTGTGAAAACCCACCCCGGTTCCATCAGAATACACGTCCTCGCCAGCTTTGTTTTTCCCGATGGGTTTGGGAACAATGTGTTGTAACACAAAGCTTGCGGAACTATAGCTGTTAAGCTTCAACTGGATTCGCTCGTTTTCAATTTCAGCCTCTTGAAATTTAAGTTTCAATTTGGCGATTTCATCCAGTTGTTTATTGATTAATTCTTCTTTTATTCTCAGCACTACTTTTAGATGTTCATTTTCTTTAAAAGTTTTACCATTTCGATCATCACTATCTTTCACTGTGCTCTTGAGTTTTTCAAACTTTTCAGAAATCTGACGATTTTCAAGAATTAACTTTTCATTTTCATTTTTAACCTTTTCATGTTCAATTTTATCAGTTTCAATTTGAGCAGTTAATTCTTTAATTCATTCAGTTGAAGCTTTAACTGTTTTGTCACGCGCAAGAATCTGATTCTCAACGCTTCTGACCTTTGCTGTCAGATCTTTAACTTTCTCACAGTTGAGATACGTGACAGTGTTACAAAATTTGCACTCTTTGTTGCAATTTTTGCAATCAGCATTTCCTTCAATCTTTTTACCTGACGCATTTGTTGACGAGTTTGGACTGACCTGGCCTTTTGACTCAGACACGGAGTTAGAGTCTAACTCAAGTGCTTTAGCAGCCAGCACTTTGTCAGCCATTTTTCCCAGATTCTCTGCCGTCAACTCCTGCGTTGTATCGATAATGCCGGTATCAGTCTGCTTTGCTTTCTCAATCTCTTCTTTCTCCTTTTTCTCTTTCTCTTCTTTCTCTTTCTCTTCTTCTTTCATTTTCTCAGTTGGAGTTCCCCACCATTTGTGTTGCCAATACTCATCATCTTCTTTTATCTCCTTGATGATGGCTTCCAGATCAAGCGTTTTATAATGAATCGCAATATTTCCATACTCATCAAGATAACACTCCCTGTCCGGATCCCATCTTCTCGCTCTTCTAGCTTCCAGATAGATACGAGAAATTCTGATGATTCTGTTTTCAGCAATCATTTTCCGATAGCTATACTTCTGTTCTTCAGTACGATCATCTTTCCACGGAATAGGTTCATTGTTTTTCGCCATGAATGCGTAACCAACCGCATCTTCTTCCGGTAAAACATCTTTACTCCAATCATACCCCTCATCATCGTAGATCACCGCAAGAGCTCTAGATTTCTCTCTGTTGTCTTCAGACTGCTTCAATCTAGGCGGCTCAGATTTATTCTGGTGATAAATCGCCTTCTTGTAGTAATCATCTCTGAAAGGGTTCTCCAACTCGTCAGCATAAGCATTTCTGCATTCTCGTTTAAAATGACCCTTCTGCTTACACCTGAAACACGTCACCTTGGATTTGTCGAACCCCAGCTTAGTAGATGGACCACCAATCGTCTTCCTGCCGGCAATTTCCATAAAACGTTGTGCTCTACGAACAACACTTGCTATAGCCCAACGAATATCGATTAGCTCCATTTCTTCAGGATCTATTTGGTCATAGTCCTCTTTCGTTAGGTTTGTGTTGCCGATCTTCCTAGCCACCAACCCTTCATATGATTCCAACACCGATGCCAAGAAAACCATTTGTTGCTTAGCCGACTCCTCGTCAAAATTCTGAGCATTCTTCAAATCTATTGCGATGTTGCACTGAAACTTTGCATCAGAATGACTTGCAGATGATGAAGATCCACTGTGATAACCACTGTGACTTCCACTGCTTTGACTTTCTTTGCTTGCTGTCGACACATTCTCAGCAGAAAATGCAGTCTTTGGAGAAGTTGCTTTCGGCATCATGCTTTTCGGATAATAAAGATCCAAATTTTGTTGATAAGATGAGTGATTGACTATGTATATCTTCTTCAGCTCCAACTCGTGACTCTCGAGTTTTTCAATCAACAAATCTAACGTCAACTTTTCTGGTGCCTTGATGGTATTTTTCAACATCAGTGCATAGTATCTCTAATCCATCTCGTCCGGTAACGAATCGAACAATTTGTCGATAAGCTTATCCTCAGGATATGTGATATCATGTCGTGCTAATTCCAGCTTCAGATGACCAAATCTTTCTATCATTTTACAAACTGACTCGTTCTTTAGACATCCAAAAAGATCAAATTCTTTTCTAAGAAGTTTTCGTTTGTTTTTCACAATTTCCTCGCTTCCTAAACATTTTGCTTTAAGTTTGTTCCACAGATCTTTAGCGTTTGAATAATCAATCAAGGAAATAATGTCTTCTCGGACAGATTGGAACAACAACGCCACACATTTTTGCTCGGCTACAAAAGCATCAATCTCTCCAGCCGATCTTAACGCTTCACCATTTTTTTTCCATTTGCATAACCGTTCTTCAAACTTTTCCAGCTGGGAAATGCGAATGCCATCAGCTAATCTTCAAACTTCCTAGACCACCGACTGTACTCCTCGATAGCCATAAGCTTTGGGGGTCTATTGAATGTTCCGAAGGCACTTTCCGATTCCCAAGCTTCCTTTTTCTTCTCTTTCGGCTGATTCTCATTTTCTTTGCTTGACGATGTATCATCGTTTCTGGAATTTCCCGTGAAAGCGTACATGTCGCTGAATGGGTTCAAGAAAATATCATCCATCATGAACGTACCTGCAAAATCAATCAACACTTAGAAAAATTTTCAAGTTTTTGACAAATGTGATAAATAAGCGGAATATACTATTTTGACAGATAAGCGAAATCAGCAAGTGACAGATAAGCGAAAGCAGCAAGTGATAGATAAGCGAAAGCAACTTGTGTTCGAATAAGCGGAACTAGCAAAGTATCACTACAAGCGAAACTACTTGTTCCTTCAAGCGAAACTACATGGTACGAATAAGCGAAAGTCCGTTCAAGCGAAACTAATCTGTCTTTTCAAGCGAAACCTACAAGCGAAAGTAGGTATTTCAAGCGGAACCTATGTCGTTTCAAGTGGAACCTGTTTATTTCAAGCGGAACTATCAGACAAAACTAGATCTTTCAAGCGGAACCTTCGATGTCCGTATAAGCGGAACCTAGTTCTAACCAGTTTTCACCATGTTTTAGTCCGAATTTTAACTTGAAACTTTCTAGGGTTTGTTAATACTGTATATCACACAATATAGTCAAACTTCAGGCCATTTCAACCGTAAGAACCACTTCAAACTGAAAAAGTTTGAGAGAAAGTGAGTAGAAGTGAGAGATTTCTGCAGATTCAAGCTGTAGTAGTATGAACTCCTCGTCCTGAGCTCTGATACCACTTGTTGGCCCGTGTACCGACCCTGAATAGTCAGTAGAGAACGTTCATCTTCATGTACGAAGGCGGAATCAACGTAAATGAAGTAACAACAACTTTCCTATTCAATTCCTCTCTTTTTATTGCTTTCTGAAGTAATTTTGACAGAGTTTCACACCTAAAGCATGCAACGGTTCCGCTTCAACATACACACGTGAATCATATGGTTTCGCTTATCAATGCTATATATAGTCCCAGTGGTTTCGCTTATAGTGCATGACACATAAGCGAAACCTCATTAAAACCTAATAAGCGAAACCTCTAAGATGATAATGAAGCGGAACCTCTAGCTAACATGTACATACAAGCGAAACTATATATAAAACATGTAATTGACTTTCTAGCTCCTAATTTGACCTATATTGACCTAAGACGTGATGTAGACATAGTCAACAGACATTTCATGCATCAACAATAAAAATATGGCGAAATTTGTTTGGAAAAACAAGTCAAACATATATTTAGAGACACTTGTCATGAAAATATTCTAAGTGTTATTTTCTAGAAAAATTTCGCCAGAGTTTCCTCTGTAACTGGAGGTGGCCACGCTTACTAGCGTATCATTTTCTTTTAAAAATTCAACCAACAACTTTTCAACCATCAATATTCAATATTCAAACATCAACTAGTCAAAAATAAGTATAGATCGCAAACACATGAACTTGTAAGTCGTGTAAAATTATGTAGTAACCTTCCAACATTTTTAGTAGATCTTTCTATCTTTAAAAATAAAATTGGTTTCTTGAAAAACTTTATTTTTAAAGAAAATGTAACTTTACAACTTCTAGTCCAAAAATTTCGAAATTATTCCTTTGTTAAACCTTTTGTCACACAAGTGTTTACACACTTGTTTGTTTGCAAAAATGCTTTTCGTTGTGTAAGATCCGGCTTTTAAACAAGATTTGCATCTTACACTTGGTTCTTCGAAAATACCACTTGTAGATCTTTAGATCTACTAGTTTAAAACTCTATTTTACAAGAAAAAACATTTTTACACAAGTTCATGTTCATGTGTGGAAGGGTTCATCATCTTGCTATTTTTACACTTAACATATTGCTAGTTCATGTTCCATGAACATGATCTAGCATGGTTAGATGACGATCCGTTCCACTACTAGCCACTAACAACATGAAATAATCATTCCTAAACAAGATTCACATGATTTACACCAATAGTTACTCTTTATCCATCAAGTTTATCTTTCATTCAACACTTTATGTTTTGATCTTTAGTGTTCTTGATTTTTATCCGTTAAATCTCTTATTAACCACTCTAAACATAAACAATTGGAAGCACTTACCACTAGCTCGTGGCTAGGGAAGAATCAAAGCGAAAACAAGGTGGATAAAAGCAACGTAGTGAGGTTCTTGAGATTACGGAAGCACCGAGCCTCCTTGTGTGTGACCTTTCACCTTTGGGTGTATGTGAAATAGCAAGAACAAGACTTGATGATGGTGGTGGCTATGGTTGTGATCTCGGCCGATTGTAAGGCAAGAGGGAGAGAGAGTGCAAATTTTTTTGAAGTGTTTAGTGAATGTAATGCTCTTGTCCATCAAGCCTATTTAAAGACCATCATCTTCTAATATCCATGGTGTAATATGCATTCTAGATATGGGACATAGATTAATAATAAAAAAGATATGTGGAGAGTGTCCCACATGGGGACCGATCGGTTGGGGGGGGGGGGTTATATTAGTTAGATTTTAATGGATAGTTAAGTGATTAGTTAGTTTAGTTAGAGATTAAAATAGGTTATTAGTGTGTTATGTAATATAACGGGTGTTAGGGTGTTCGGGGACCCTAACTAGCTCAGAAAAAGATAAACAATGTTATTGACAATATTTTTTTGTTCCGGGTAAAGTTCGGTTGTTCGGTTGGATATTGATCCGTTAAAGTGCTAAATAAGCATTTAAAGTGTCTTTTTATAGTGTTTTTAGTGACACAATGAGTTCCCGACACTTTGGAAAGTGTCTCGTGTTATTTTCCCATGTTTTTGCACTTTACTACTTAAGTTATATGCTGAATTTTGTAATAGAGTGCAGAATTTTGCATTTATCACATGTTTTAGGCACATCCGGTCACTATAACTATCACCTAGTGACGCAGTTTTACAATCCCCACATCCTTACACTCCCTACTAGTGTAGTAATCTATTCCCGGCTCATACTGGCCTCAGAGACAATGTCTGTCTAGTGCTGGCAATGTCAGCATGTTTACTGGGTTATCCGCTCAGTGTGCTAGATGTGCTTTGTGCATCAAGTTTGTCACTAAAGTTTGTATATAATAAATGGGGTGACAGTATGAAGGTGATGCATGTGTATGTATGTAACAGAAATCAGTAAGTAGTTAAATCAACAGTTGTAATCAGCACAGTCATTAAGTACAAATTAAATATAAATTAATTGTACGGATACTGTAATTTTTAGGGTTGTCACACAGATTTCCAGTTTTGACCTTTTAGGCTTAAGTGAAATTACCAAAATGCCCCTACGGTGCATAGTTTAGTTATAAAAAGATAAATTTCACATGTTTGTAATACCCTACTATTATGACTTATAAAAATATATAGTTTTACTGATTATATCAGACCTGTAACTCAGATTAATATTTAAACTCTTTTATAACCTTTAAAATGACCAAAATACCCCTACGGGGCGTAATTTGAGTTTAAACTCGTTTTGGGCATAATAGAAGATATCTTACTGATGTCACAACATATTTAAGGCATATTAACTTAGGAAACCTGTATATGACTCATTTGGTTACCCGTTACGCACTTTTCGCGTTCGGATCGACTTATGTAACTAGTTTGCATATATTAGCCGAAACGGGTCAAACCATATCATTTTCATCTCAAAATCTAGAATGTGTTTAGTTAACCCATATTAAACAAGTATCCAAGCTTGTCGGGTCTAAAACAACATTCTAATCCGGTCTTCGCTTAATCGTGCATTTTGGACCATATCCTCTTTTAAAACTAACCGGTCTAAGTTTAGGCTTAATCAAAGACCCGTTAGGATTCTAATAGGTTTGTTGGTGCATGCATCTGTCGACTTCGTCTTGTATTGAGTCTTAGTCTTAGATTGTTAGATCAGGGCACGTTTTACGAGAAAACTGGAGAATGTATGTAATTAGGATGATGATTTCGCTCATAGGGAAGCTAGGGGTTTCGCTGATATGGACATGTAGGGGTTTCGCTCTTATGGTCATGTCCCTTGGAGCGAAATCTCAGTGCTATATACAGTGTCACATAAGCGAAATCATGTAACAGTTATACAATTCCATACCGAGGTGCTGCCGGTGTGAGATTTGGCTGTAATCTGTCAGATAACAATACAAAAATGTGTTAAAAGTGATTTGCTAGCTGTTTCTAAATCAGATACTTGCTTTCCGCACCTGTATCTGATCAAAACTCCTCTGAACGACTCGTTCGGGTCGAAACACGATCCTACAAGTGGTATCAGAGCTTCAGGAGGAGGAGTTCTGCAGAGATTAGCTGGAATTCATCGAGATTTCTTACTTCTACACCTTCTTTCATCATTTCAGGAAGTTTTTTCGGTCAAAATCAGATAAAAATTTCACAGATTGTGCGTAATTGGACATAGACAAATCCATGAAAGTTTGAGATCTAAATTAGGACTAAAAATGGACTAAAAGTGAACCCGATCAGATTTCGCTTATATGGACACTCTATGATTTCGCTTATTAGAACAACCTGATTTCGCTCATTGCTGCACAAATCTTTGATTTCGCTCATAATTACCATTTAATTTCGCTCTTGTGTCACAATATCAGAGATTTCGCTCATTTGAACAAACTGATTTCGCTCCAGTGTCACATTAATCAGTGATTTCGCTCCAGTGAACAATACCAGTGGTTTCGTCTTTGTGAACAATCTGATTTCGCTTTTAAGGACATCCAGAGTCTTGATTTCGCTTTTAAGGACAGTTGTATAAATTTTTAAAATCTGAAAAATGGACGAGGAATTTTACAACGCATTCGCTACTCCGGTTACCCCGATCACTATTGCACAGAACACAATTCTCGAAAACGAAACGGGAACAATGCAAAAACCACCCAAACTCATGAACATAGAAGAATATAAAGGTTGGGAAGGTCGTTTCGAAAATTGGGTCCAAGCTAACTACCTAGACGCTTGGGAGTGTGTTGAAACGAAATATGTGAGACCATTAAATGATGATGAAGAGGAAGTTGCGATCAAAGATATGAGTGCCGATGACAAGAAAAAATATAAGAATGAGAAAATGATGTTAAGTCTACTACAACAAGCTGTGAAGGAAGATATTATGGTATTGCTGCAACACAATGGGAGTTCGTATTCAATATGGAAAGCATTGCGTTCAAAGTTTGTTGGAAGTCAGGAGATGGTCAAGAACAAGAAATCACTTTTGAAAAAGGAGTTTGATTTGTTTAGAGGATTAAAGAATGAGAGTACAAGACAGATCATTGAAAGATATTGCAACTTGTTGGCGAACATGAAGAGGTTAAACATCAACAAAGACAATGAAGAGTTGATTGAAAAACTTGCAGATGCGTTACCACATGAAACTTGGGGAACATATCTGATGATGCTCAGGAACAAAAAGGGTTTTAGCACGTTAACCTTGAGCAAATTCATTGAGAAATTGGAAGCTCAGGAAATGGAACAAAGAAAGATTGTTCGAATGAAAGATTTCGATGGTGAACAGGATATTGGGTTGTATTACAAAGCAGGGGTGAATGAGAAATCTACAAATCTATCCCCAAAAATAGAAACTGCTTACAATGCCAAGAATTCTTCTGGAAGTTCATCATCAGGATCAAACAGCAAAACAAGTTTCACATCATTTCCGTCTTTTGATCCAAACATTTCAGCAACAAAAAATGGGAGAAAACTTCGGTGCAATATTGTTTTAAATCTTGAAAACGATCAAGATTATTCTAAAGAAGTTGCTAAAAACCACATGTCTTTATTGGGAATGGTTTTAGAATCTTATAGTTGTTTTGTTGCAGGTCGTATCGGGAATCCAATGCTAACAAAAGAAGATTACGACCAGATAGATGCTGAAGAAATGGAACTAATGGACATAAAATGGTGTTTGGCAAGTGTGTTAAGGAGAGCCGAGAAATTCAAGCAGATCACGGGGAGAGATGATCTTCGTGAGGCTAATGTTTCTACTTTAGGTTTTGACAAATCTAAAGTCACTTGTTTTCGTTGCAGGGAGAAAGGTCACTTTAAGAGGGAGTGCACCAACCGTGAAGCAAGTGGAGCTCAGAATCCTTTCAACAACAACAATGATTACTATCGAAAAGCCATCTACCATCAAGTTGCTCAACAACCATCTCAACAGCATCAACGTCAAGCACAAACTGCACATGGAAGAAGCATAATTGAAGATTCTGGAAAGAGAGCATGTGTGGTTAATCAGGATGAAAAGAAGTTATTTAACTGGGATAAATATGTCTCAGCTGATGGAAAAGCTTGTTTGATTGATCAAGATGATGAGAAATTACCTGAAGGATTTAGCTGGGAAAATTTCACATGGGATGACTATGTTCCTGATCAAGCTACAGCTTACACTGCTTTTGTTGCCAGAATTGAAGAAGAAAGTGATGATGATACTGAGTATTATGCAAGACAAATGGAAAAACATTTGAAGATGATGGCAGAAAGCGATAGTGAGGATGAGAAGGCAAAGAAGAAAAAGAAAAAGGTAAAGACACCGGTTAGCAGTGAAGATGAGACAGTACCGGTAGTAAGAAGAAAAATGAAAGAAACTCCAAAGTTTGAAATTAATGAAGAAGCCATTGCAAAGAAGACTACAATAACTTGTGAAAATTGTGAAGCTGTAAAGAAACAGAACAGTTCATTGATCCACAACATGAACAGATTGAAAGAATCATATGATGTGTTGAACAGGGCAATGAATATGTACAATGACACAAGTGAAGAGCAGGCTACAGCAATGAAAACACTTCAGGGAGCTTTCATGGTTAAGCAAAAAGCTGTGAACAGTTATATTGAGAAGTGTGCTGCTCTTGAACAAAAACTGGAACTTCAGAGAATTGAAACTGAAAGAGTTAATCGCTTGTTGAAAAGTTACTCATGTTCGTCTTATGTTATTGACAGGATTTATCCGACAGCTGAAAGCTTAAAGGCATTTGAGGATAATGATGTAACTGAAGAAAAGAAAGTTTCAGAAGAAAAGATTGAAGAAAAGACTCCAGTGAAAAAGACTAAAAAGAAGAAAGACACTGTAGAGACGACATCTGGTAAGAAACAAGGTGTCAGTTACAACAAGTGTCCACCCCCTCTGGAAAATGGATATTTGGCTAGAAATCCAAATGATGAAAGAGTTAAAAAGGTAACAAATTTGCAATGGGAGTCGGAGTCGTCTGTCAATTTGCTAGAAAATATTGATGTCGTTTATACATCGTCTGACACTGATCAACAGTCTCAATTGATGAAGAAAGTCGTGGATCATGTGTTAGATAACGATGAGATAGAGGAGTCAAAGTCGGAGTCCTGTTGAGAGTCAAAGTCTGAGTCAGGCACTCTGGGTCAAACAGAAAAACAAGACAAAATAGTGTATGATAGAGAATTCCTGTTATCAAAATCTAATTTGGATGATGAACCGTTTAAAGTTGCTTACACTTTAAAAATTCTGACAAATTATATTCTGATGAGGAATTTCCAATAAGAGGTGTCAAAACTGAAATGATTAAAAAGGTTTTTAAACTAACAGAAATTAATATTTCTGAAATAAAAGATTTACATCTTAATGAAAAACCTACAACTAACACCTCAAGAGTACAACAAAGATTAAACAAGAAAAGGGGTTACAGTTCTGGTTCTGGTTTCCAAAAGAAATCAAACCATAACGGTAATTTCAAAAAGAAAGGTTTAGGTTTTACTCCAACAGAAAAGCAGAAAAATGAAAAATATGTTCGTGATTTTAAATCCAAAATGACATTTGTTTTAGGAACGTCAGCAGATGAAGAAGAAAAGAAAGATTTCTGGAGGCAGTCAAACAATGAGTTCCTTGCGAAGAAGCAAGATGAAATGAAGAAGATGGCTTAGCAAAAGAAAGATACGAGAACCTGTTTCCAATGCAACATTGTTGGACATATTGCCAGAGATTGTTCTAAGGCAATACAATCAAAACAGTGAGTATCTCGTAAACTCAAAGAGCAAGTGGTTGAGTTTGAACCACCAATTGATAGAACAAAATTGTTTAAAAATTCTACATTTGAATTGGTGAATGTTCAAACAAGTTTTGCAAGAAGAGAGCTAAATCTGACAACCAGAAATGGGTTGTTAAGAAAGCTGCTGAAAGCTCTAGCGATGATTCTGATAGGTCAAAATCAGAGGAGCTATCTTCTGGCGATGAATCTGACTCCACAAAGTCAGATGAGCCACAGGTTATTTCGAAAAGTGAAGCTATTTTAAGAAATAAAAAATCAATTCCGACTGTGAATGATGAGGATTTTCCATCACTTCGGGCTGAGAATTATAAGAAGAAAATTGGTAAAGTTGAAATTTCTAATCAATTTTATAATGACAAACAGGATTTTGATGCTGAGAAGGTCTTTAACCCCAAAGTAAAACATATTTTTGGAAAGATGATTGACCGAAAAGTCAAAGGGGTTAAAGAATTTTATGAGAAGAAGAGGAAAGGTAAGAAACCGAGTGATGGTGACTCGGTGACACCCAAGGCTGGTCAGGCTTGGCTGGATATTTTCTTCGACTAAAAACCTGACTTGCCGGAGCTCCCAGGTTGGTAAGCGTGGAGCATGAATCGGCATCTTTCTTGAGGTATTGGCTACGGTAATGTCAATCATATAAACGGTAAAAAGGTTTGTTTGTGTTTGCTTTACAAGTGGTTAGAAGATTTGATTGTGCATACTTGCATATGGTAAATCAAGGACATTAATTTGTACTTGCATTTTCCTACAAGTGGTTGAAAGACAAGATGATGAACCACATCCCCAAACTTATTATTGATAAACCTACAAGTGGTAAAATCAATCAAACTTATTTTCCGAAAAAACCATTTTGATTAAAACAAACTTAAGTGTTTTGAAATCTAAATGGGAAAATAGTTTGTTGATAGGGGGAGTTCTGATTGTTTATGCCAAGTGAATGGTGAATTAATGCAATTTGATATCAGTTGTCATGTTTCTGTACAGTTTGTTTTGAATTTTTTTCAAGTGGGTCAAGAGCTTAGATAGTTTTCAAATTTCTTTAATGTGTTTGCATTTTAGGGGGAGTAGAAAATTTCAGAAAATCCAAAAACATTAGAAAACTTGAAAAAGCCAAAAACATTATAAAACCAAAAATGAGTTTCGTTGTGAAAAGAGGAAATGATAGTACATCAGTGGACTGTCACAACATGCTAAAGAAATGGAAGTTAAAATGTGATAAACAATCTCACTGCGGATATGTCAGTAGGTTTTTGCACATTCAGTAAATTGTGACTAGATATAAACCTAAAAATCAAACTTACTTATTCTGTGGGTTAACAAAACTGCTTGGATATATAGGTAACCCCTGAAATCTTGTTTGAAAGGTTCCTTATTCTGAGATACTAGGTCTTTATGCTCTGTGATATCTGGGGTATTATCCCGGGACTTCTGCTGAATGGAAGTTCTGACCTAGTCCCCGGATAATGCTTTCCGCAAAATCATGAAACATAGCTTCGCCCTCAGCATGCTGATGAAACAATAAAATTGGTAGTCGTTGCTGTTGTAAATCAAAAGATCCTCTAAAGGGGACACACCAAAAGTCGAAGTCGTCATCTCTTTGCGTATACGGAAGTATCGACCTGAGCTCTCATGGCCCTCGCATTTAACCCCTGAACAGATATCAGCTGTGGTATACTCACCTGTAAGACTGAATATTGGGATCTGGATACGGGAATATATTCAAGTAGTGGGACACACGGATAAGTTCAAGTAATTAAAACATTAATATTGTATCTCAGATCAGTTGAACTTTGTGTGAAAATTTAAGTGGATCAGTATACTGACAATCTAGGTAAATTGTTTAGAACTTAAAATGTAATGCAGCTTAACGGTGTTGGTGATTTGTCTCATAAATTGATATGATCCTCTTACACAAACTCACAAAAACAATGTTTGTAAATATTTCATTTCTGCATTTTCTTGATTCTACAAGTAGTGTCAGTTATTTTCTTTCAGAAAATCCAAAAAGATTTTTGGTGTGTTTTAGCATAAATTTTGAAAAATTCAAAAAGATTTTCGACGATTGATATTGAAAAGCTGATTTTCAAAATTCCAAGTGCTAAACATGATGAACAGATGGTTTGGGAGAGTGTGTTGTTTTGATAAGAAAATCGATATAGTTTCAAGTGGTTCATCAGTATCTAATTGTTTGATTAGTTTGTGATAGGATCTTCAAACGGTGTCTATATGCTTAAATGTTTATAATAAAACTTATGTTTGTGGTAGAGTTTTATGTAGGAAGAGTCAACATTTGAGGGGGAGTACATGTTGATGATGATGAATTTAAAGATGTCAACATCTAAGAGAAGAAGTTTGTTGGTGATAAAAGAGAAAGAGATGAAGATAGAAAGATAGAAGCCCAGAGACTGATCAAGACTGAAGAAGTGAAGACAAAGCATTGTCATGACTCGATAGTCGACTCGTCAACATCTGAGGGGAGTCTGTTGGTGCATGCATCTGTCGACTTCGTCTTGTATCGAGTCTTAGTCTTAGATTGTTAGATCAGGGCATGTTTTACGAGAAAACTGGAGAATGTATGTAATTAGGATGATGATTTCGCTCATAGGGAAGCTAGGGGTTTCGCTGATATGGACATGTAGGGGTTTCGCTCTTATGGTCATGTCCCTTGGAGCGAAATCTCAGTGCTATATATAGTGTTACATAAGCGAAATCATGTAACAGTTATACAATTCCATACCGAGGTGCTGCCGGTGTGAGATTTGGCTGTAATCTGTCAGATATCAATACAAAAAGGTGTTAAAAGTGATTTGCTAGCTGTTTCTAAATCAGATACTTGTTTTCCGCTCCTGTATCTAATCAAAACTCCTCTGAATGACTTGTTCAGGTCGAAACACGATCCTACAAGGTTATTAAAAACCTTCGTTCCAGATTAGGAGCCCGGTAAAAGCTACGTGCACTTGCTGTTTTTGATTTATACTTTGCTCAGGTAAATACTCTTAACTTATTTTCCCTATACGGGCTTGGGATACGGTATTATAATAATACCGCTTGGTCGGGTATGTAGTCATTTAAATCGGATTATGATTAATGCATTTACATATCTCGTTTAATCTGTATTATTTGGTGTATGGCCCTTGGGAGTTAAATGACCATGTCTTGGATATCCTTGGCATCATTCAAAGAAATGGCCACGACCTAAGCACGGGGTGTAGGCGTACACCTGACAGTTGCATTATGTAAAAACTGGTAATCCACTTAAAAGAATCAACCTTGTGGGCATTATACCTGTGGCGTGTCAGTTAATCTTGACCGGCTCTACCAACCGGCCATGACGGACGAAAAATACGTAAAACTGTATACAAGATTATTTTTAAATAATTGTCCCAAGTTAAAAAAAAGATTTTTTGTGCCATGTGCATTCAAATCAATTTTCTAAAACATTTTCAAAATGAGTCAGTTAATTGTATTTCCCAGTGTAAACTGACGTATTTTCCAAAAAGGCTAAGTGCAGGTACTAGACGAAATAGGCTGGCTACTCCTGGCATCATTACTCAAGTCTCGCAAGCTTTAGATGTTAAAGTCTGTTGAACAATTTTCCTTTTTCTTTCGATCCTCCTGTGGATCCATTACAGTCCGTTGTGATACTTTGATATTACTATTTATTCGGTTTGTAATGTGATTCATCTTTTGTTTCCGCTGTGCATTTAAATTTGTGTTGTTTGACTATGATGATATCAACTACGTCACGATACTCCCCACCGGGCCCACCGGTAATACGTGGAAATATAGGGGTGTGACAGGTTGGTATCAGAGCCAACACTGAGTGAATTAAACACTATCCTTTTGTGTTTAATCTCAGTTACACAGTTGCACGTTCCTCGATTCTCGAGTCTAGACAAAGAACTTAGGACTAATCCTAATTCGTTTTATTTTGTCCTTTATTTGTTTCCTTTGTTATTTTCTGTTTAGCCCCTGCGTGGGCAAGTCATTTCAGTTAGAAGTCCCGTTTAGGGCAACCTTGTACCTTTTAAAATATTAGTGGAATGTTGAATTTAAATTTCATTATATGCATGAGCATAAAATATGAAGTAAATAAAATAACATTCCTATTATAAGATTTACCATTATAATAAAATGGCAAAATCTAAAAAGGACAAAACCTAGCCATGTGTCACCTTAAGACAGGGCCAATATGGTAGTTCCACAATTAGATTAAGATCCATATTAACATCTCAAATTAGGATTGTTTTGCGTTTAAATATTAAAAAGAATCTTAAAGGTAAAACCTAGCCTAAATGTCATTGCAGATATGGCCAAGATGGTAAAACCTATTCAGAAGATTCAAATTCTTGTTAACATCTGAAGACATGTTAACATTCTTGGCAAAATATGATTCGATAAAATCACATAAGTCATCTCTAAATTGGGTTATTCCAATTTCCCTTAATTATATAATCATCCCTTAAGGATAAAGTGCCTACGGGCTAAAAATTAACGTCCTTTGGGACTAAAGACAGTGGTGGCCTACAACTCCCTGTCAAGAAAAGGTAATGAACTTTGATTCAAACCTTAATACCTCGATTCTGTAAAATCCTGGTTTAAAGATTAAATCTGTCCATGTGACACGACTTTTGTGCTTTTATTAAATTATAATTAGGGATTATAATAAAGATCCTGAATATATGCATGCTTAACAAATTAACCAAAATAGTTATTAAAGATCATGGTTAATAAATCATCAAGAACGATAGTACTGAATAAGCTTCTAAATAAACCTTGTCATTAATTTTATTTTATGTAGCAATTCAAGCTACATGGCTAGGTCAGAAGAAGTAACAGTCATCCCGTGGAAAACCACGATAATGACACTGTTGTATCTAAAGCAGTAGACAGGTAGTTCACGGAGTCTAGTGGGACACATAGTAGAACATCATCTGTACCCCACTCTAAGTCTATCCCTAAGACTCATTCAGAAGCCCATAGCAAGCCACCATCTACCCAACCTAAGCCCAAGAAAGAGGATGCTTAACATTCCTCAAATCAACACAGTGTTCCATCCAAGAGGATAGTGTTTGATGATGAACCGCGTACCAAGTCCTGTACCTATAAGTACTTTGTTTCCTGCAAACCCCGGGATTTCACATGGGAGAAAGGGGCGATTGACTGTATGACTTGGTTAGATGAAATGGACACAGTTGTTGATATCAGCGGTTGTGCTGAAAGGGATATAGTAAAGTATGTATCCCAATCATTCAAGGGAGAGGCACTAGCATGGTGGAAGTCTCTCATTCAAGGTGCTGGGAAGATCCCACTATATAATTTGACATGGGATCAGTTTTTTTGCTCTCATTAAGGAGAATTACTGCCCTCAACATGAGGTTGAAAGGATTGAGTCAGATTTTGATGTGTGCGAGGTGTTATATATTTTTGGTATATATTTTAAGCCCTTTTTACACTTTTTAGCCAAGTTTTAAATTTATAAAACACGATATTTACTAACACTAAACACACATATGGGCAAGTGCACCCATCGTGGACGTAGTATAGTGTTGGTAAGATACCGAGGTCGTCCAAGGACACAAGAGCTTTTAGTACCGGCTTATCCTCAACGTCTAATCAAATCAAAATGTTAGAAAAGATTTTTAAACTAAGAAAATAAAACTAACTAAATGCTGAAAAATAAAATAAAAATAAAAAAAGATAGACAAGATGAATCACTTGGATCCGACTCGTGTATTAGTATAACCTTTGATTATTTTCGCACTTTTGCACTTGTTTAAGAGATTATCTTAGTTATTGTAGTAGGCCCCTCTTTTGAAGGCGACGATACCCTCAACCCAGTAGTTTGAGTCAGCAAGGATACAATCCTAAAGGGTCGGATTATTGAAAGATAATGAATTAAGTTATTAATGCAAATTGTGGTAGGCCCCTCTTTTGGAGGTGACATTACCCTCGACTAAGTAGTCTGAGTCGGTAGGGATACAGTCCTAAATAGCTGGGTTATAGTATTAATAGTAGTTAACTTATGAGGGGGTAAAAGAGTTTGGATCCCCGCCATCCAATACCTTTGGGTATTGAAGGAGATCCTACTAAATTTGACCCAGGTCCCTTGCAGGACCTCTAAACGCTGAACAAGGGCAAGACCCTTACCAAACCGTTCCCTTAACCCCCGACCAGGTAGCCAACATACCTCCATATAGACCGTGGAGATATGAATGGTGAAAATCTTTTATTTTATATAGACAGTAAAATAATGCCAAGACACCACGGACAAACGATAAGGAAAAGTCACCTTCAACATAAGCAACTAGTTATTAAAGTCATTAATACAAAACCAAATAAAAAGTGCAAAAGATTAAAAATAAAAAGTATTATACTAAACACTTGTCTTCACCAAGTGATGTAAGAGACTTAGGCAAACATGGCCTTGATTGTCAAGAACTCTTACGATCAATCTTGGATCCCGAGACGACTCACACACTCTATGATGGACAATGGATGATGGTGGTGGATGATGGTGTTGTGATGGTGGTGGGTGGTGGATGAAGTGTGAGAGAGGTGGTGTGCCAAGGGATGAGTTGCAATGAAGCCAAGCATTCCTATTTATAGGCTGAACAGAGGCCTGGGCATGGCCCCGTGTGGGTTGGGCACAGCCCCGTGCCTATCTAACACTATCTCTCCTCATTAATTGTAATTCGCAATTACAATTAATGCGCCTGCAGTACTTTGGGCATGCCCCCGTGTTCACTGGGCACGCCCCGTGGTGAGCAATAGAAGCTTCTACAGGTTTGTTTTTTCTACTGCTTCTTGGGCACGGCCCCGTGCTCGCTGAGCACGGGGCGTGTTCAGTCTTCTGCCTTCTCTGTTTTGCTTGGGAAGATGCTGTCGAGGGGTCGGACAATCCACTTTTGTTCCTTTTCTTGTATTTATGTTAGATTTAGTTGTCTTTTTGCTTCTTTTGTTAATTTGAGCTCATTTAATCCTGAAAATACAAAAGGAAGACAAAAACACACTTTTTCCACCATTAGTACTTAAAAAGGGTTAGTTTTATGCCTCATTTGATGTAATTTTTATGTTGCATTTTACACACATCAAATATCCCCACACTTGAACTTTTGCTTGTCCTCAAGCAAAACTCTTTAATATGTGGCTTACATTCCAAAATGGAATGGGTAGAAGAGAAGGTTTTGGCTTGTCATAGAGTGTCGGGAATCCAAGATCTTTATTGGGTTTTCTTTTTATTTATTTACAATCCTATTCGTCATGATTTATTAAAAACTTTTCATAAGGTAAATTATTTATTAAGGCATAACATACCTTTCTAAAATTCCATTTATATACAAGTTCACATACCTCACGGGAGAAATCACTCACACTCGGCCGAAGGTGTATTTTTAGTGAATCACTCGAGAGCGGCATGGAACTTATTCCTACCATAAGCTTGCCAAGCAATAAATCCTCCTCCTTTTTAACTTTATACCTTTGTAAATATCAAGAGGACTTTTTGGGTGAAGGGTTAGGTTTGGGCTAAAGGTGGGTAGTTGGGTTAGTGGTTAGTAGAAAAGGGCGAAAGTCGTAAAAAGCGTCGGTTTTCGTAAAACATTTTGTTTTTGTGACTTTTTATTTTAAATGAAGTATTTCTTCAAACAAGCTTTTGTTTGAGGAGCTTTGTTTGTTTATTTCTAACTTCATTGTAAATATATATATATATATATATATATATATATATATATATATATATATATATTTATATATATATATATATATATATATATATATATATATATATATTTTTAGTCACACGAAAACCGAGCTTGTTACTAAAATAAGGAGTAAAAATAAAAAGGGTTTTTTGGTGGGTAAAAAGGTTTTGGGTTAAGAAACGAAAAATTTAGGCTCAAAGGGGCTAACTAGGGGGAGTTTTTGGGTAGGTGAAAAGAAAAATAAAAACAATGGTGTTGAAAGAAAAAGGGTTAGTCCTAATGCCTCCATCATTTACTTACTCGGGTTTAAGTTGCTAAGGACCGGGAATGAATTGTCGTGGCAAGTTCTAAAGTCGTAAGAACCAAGCGGCTATTCACACAAGAAACGAAAAATGAGCATTTAGCGTAAAGATGAATATTTGTATGCTCAATAAAGGCTCAAAACTCACTTTTGTGGGAATGGGTTTTTATGTGATCAAGTATATATAATCGAATTTTAACTAGGCTTGTCATGCCGTTTCATAATTTTCTTATGTTGGTTATTCTTATCACGACGCTATCGGTTGTAAACTTGTAAAAAATAAAACCTTGTTAGTCTTAGAATTCCCAACTTAAACTTTAGACAAGTAGAAAAAATGAAAAAAAAAAATTTGAAAAAATTTGGGGTGATTAGCGGTTCCAATAGAGTTTTGTGTAAGGCTTGTTATTAGGACTTGCAAAATTCAAGGCTTTAGCATTCCCCCCACACTTAAATTACACATTGTCCTCAATGTGTCCCAAAAATAAATTTTTAGGTTGATTGAATGTGTAAAATGGTGTTAAAAGCAAAAGTTTATGTTACTGGCAGTCTGGACACGGCCCCGTGGGGACCGGGCACGGCCCCGTGTTCAGGTGCCAGTAACAATAATTAAAGAAAAGAAACAGAAGCCTGGACACGGGGGCGTGTTCGGTGAACACGGCCCGTGTCCAGTTACCTGAACTGGGCATTTGTCTGCAGGGTGTTCAGCACGGGGCCGTGTTGGCTGGGCACGGCCCGTGCTGAACTTACTGTAATGGAGAAATTGTTGTCGGATGGCCTTGTTTTTGTGCATGGTCCATGTTTCTCGTTTCCCTTTTCATCCTTGGCCACCATGAGTGTGTTTTATTCCTGCACATTAAAACTAAAATATTAAACTTAATCTAAGGATAGTTCCGCGGATTGCCTCCGTGGTGCGCCACGTTTATAAGGGTCCTTGGCTAGACCCAAGGCAAGACTATATGTTTTCTGAGCGGGATGTTTTGCATCCCATGTTGCACCGTCGGAGAGCATCATCCAAACTCGAATCAATAACCTTCATGTAATTGACCGGGTCATCGTCCTCTATTCTCTTCCCAACCCCGAACTTTACTTCATCATCCCCATACTTTAAAGTGAGTGTTGCGTCATTCATGTCTACCACTGCCTGTGCGGTGGCGAGAAATGGTCTCCCTAGTATGAGGGGGACTTCGGTGTCTTCTTCCATATCGAGTATGACAAAGTCGGCCGGGTAGACGAAATTGTCGACTTTGACTAGGAGATTTTCAATGACACCTTGAGGGAATTTGACGGATCGATCAGCAAGTTGCATGCTCATTTTTGTAGTATTCGTTTTTCCTAAGCCGAGTCTCTTGAACATTGATGAGGGCATGAGGTTGATGCTAGCCCCAAGGTCGGCTAGTGCATTACGAACGGGGGAGTCCCCGATCGAGCAAGGAATTGTGAAGCTTCCGGGATCGATTTTCTTTTGGGGGAGATTGTTGAGTACGAGGGCAGAGCATTCTTCGCCTAAGTTAACTAATTGCAATGTTTCAATTTTCCTTTTATGAGTGAGGAAGTCCCTTATGAACTTAGAGTATTTAGGCATTTGGGTTAGGACATCAATGAAAGTAATGTTGACATGCAATTGTTTTAGTAGACTTTCAAATTTTGCGAATTGCTCATTGGTCTTTTGACGGATTAACCTACCTGGGTACGGAACTCGAGGAGCCTTGGTAGGCTCTGGTGAGGGAGGGGAACCCTTCTCTAGTGGGGGCGGCGTTATGGTCTCCTCGGTAGGCGGCGGGCCTTCTGTAGTTCCCACGGTGCGGTTCCGTAATGTGATGAGATGAACTTACGCTTTTGGGTTTGTTTCGGTATTGCTTGGTAACGTGCCTTGTGGTCTCTCGGAGAAATTTTGGGCTAGTTGACTTATTTGTTTTTCGATGTTTTGAATATTAGCTTGTTGATTTCTAAAATTTGATTCTAATTGTAGAAACCTCTCCGAGTTTTTCTTTTCAGTGTCGGAGATGAGGCGAGATATAGTATCTTCAAGCCTTTCTCGTCCACCTTGTTGTTGAGGGAAATTTTGTGACTCATTTCTTGGTTGTTGAAAGTTTGTTCGTTGGTTTATGTTTTGTTGGTTACTACCGTTGTCGGGTTCTCTCCAACCAAGGTTAGGGTGATTTCGCCATCCTTGGTTGTAGGTGCCCGTTGGAGAACCCGACGGCCTAGGTCTATTATCAATGTAGTTTACCTATTCTTGTTGATCGTCTGTTTCTTTCATACAACTCCAATTTTCATGTGGCCCACCACACCCTTCACAAGCCATAAACGAGACCGTTTTTGTCATTTCCAATTTTTTTATTTTTGAAGAAAGGGCCTCGATTTGGGCTTGTAAAGAAGTGCTTTCATCAACCTTATGGGCGCCCGGGGCAATAGATTTATTGCCTCGGGGAGTGTGCCACTGAAAATTGGTTTGAGCAATTTCCTCAATTTGATTATATATTTCATGCGGGCGTCGATTACCTAAAAGTCCCCCGGAGCTAGAGTCCAGTGTTTGCCTTGTGTGTGGCAACAACCCATTATAGAAAGTGGACACTTGTTGCCATATCGCAAGGCCGTGATGTGGACCCTTTCGCAATAGCTCCTTGAACCTTTCCCAAGTTTCATATAAGGATTCCTCGTCCTCTTGTGAATATGTATTAATTTCAGTCATTAATTTAGCCGTTTTAGCGGGAGGGAAATACTTATATAGAAATTTTTGGGCTAGTTCATCCCAGGTGTTTACCGATCCAACTGGGAGGGCGTTAAGCCAAGCTTTTGCTTGGTCTTTTAGTGAAAAAGGAAACATTCGGAGGCGGATTCCGTCATTTGATGCTCCATTGATCCGAAAGGTATCACATATTTCTAAGAAATTAGTAATATGTAGATGGGGATCCTCGTCCGCAAGCCCATGGAAGGTTGCGGAGTTCTGAAGCATCTGTATCAAATGCGGCCGAAGTTCGAAGTTATTGGCTTCAACATTCGGTGCATTGATAGCGGCACCGAGATTACCTACGGTGGGTCGTAGATAATCCATGAGGGTACGGTGGTCCGCCATTGGAGGTGGGTTCCCCGAAACCTTCTCTTGGTTTTTGGCTTTTAGTCTTTTTCTGAGAAAGCGTTCGGGTTCTTCTAGAGGTTCTTTTATGTCCTTATTAGAACTGGAGCTCATACACTACGTAGGGTTGGCGTCTGGTTCCAAGTCCTGCAACAGAAACAGAAAAGAATGCTGGTCAGAAGGTTCACCACGGCCCCGTGCTCAGTGAACACGGCCCGTGGTCGGAGTTACAGTGATTGTTTTCCAGATCCCAGTTACTGGAGAGTTGGACACGGCCCCGTGTTGCACCGACACGGCCCCGTGGTCAGCCTTCTATAACTTGGAAAACTAAAAACTGCCAGTAACAACGCTGGGCACGGCCCGTGTCCGACCAGGCACGGCCCGTGCTGAGCTCTGCAGAAGCTGAAAAACTAAGAAAATCCTAAAAAAAATTAAAAAGAAAATAAAAAAATGATTAGGCCGTTGATTCCTAACTTTCTTAAAATCCTTGTGTCCCCGGCAATGGCGCCAAAAACTTGATGTGTGCGAGGTGTTATATATTTTTGGTATATATTTTAAGCCCTTTTTACACTTTTTAGCCAAGTTTTAAATTTATAAAACATGATATTTACTAACACTAAACACACATATGGGCAAGTGCACCCATCGTGGACGTAGTATAGTGTTGGTAAGATACCGAGGTTGTCCAAGGACACAAGAGCTTTTAGTACCGACTTATCCTCAATGTCAAATCAAATCAAAATTTTAGAAAAGATTTTTAAACTAAGAAAATAAAACTAACTAAATGCTGAAAAATAAAATAAAAATAAAAACAGATAGACAAGATGAATCACTTGGATCCGACTCGTGTATTAGTATAACCTTTGATTATTTTCACACTTTTGCACTTGTTTAAGAGATTATCTTAGTTATTGTAGTAGGCCCATCTTTTGAAGGCGACGTTACCCTCAACCCAGTAGTTTGAGTCAGCAAGGATACAATCCTAAAGGGTCGGATTATTGAAAGATAATGAATTAAGTTATTAATGCAAATTGTGGTAGATCCCTCTTTTGGAGGTGACGTTACCCTCGACTAAGTAGTCTGAGTCAGCAGGGATACAGTCCTAAATAGCCGGGTTATAGTATTAATAGTAGTTAACTTATGAGGGGGTCAAAGAGTTTGGATCCCCGCCATCCAATACCTTTGGGTATTGAAGGAGATCCTACTAAATTTGACCCAGGTTCCTTGCAGGACCTCTAAACGCTGAACAAGGGCAAGACCCTTACCGAACCATTCCCTTAACCCCCGACCAGGTAGCCAACATACCTCCATATAGACCGTGGAGATATGAATGGTGAAAATCTTTTATTTTATATAGACAGTAAAATAATACCAAGACACCACGGACAAACGATAAGGAAAAGTCACCTTCAACATAAGCAACTAGTTATTAAAGTCATTAATACAAAACCAAATAAAAAGTGCAAAAGATTAAAAATAAAAAGTATTATACTAAACACTTGTCTTCACCAAGTGATGTAAGAGACTTAGGCAAACATGGCCTTGATTGTCAAGAACTCTTACGATCAATCTTGGATCCTGAGACGACTCACACACTCTATGATGGACAATGGATGATGGTGGTGGATGATGGTGTTGTGATGGTGGTGGGTGGTGGATGAAGTGTGAGAGAGGTAGTGTGCCAAGGGATGAGTTGCAATGAAGCCAAACACTCCTATTTATAGGCTGAACAGAGGCCTGGGCACGGCCCCGTGTCCGCTGGGCACGGCCCCGTGCATGTCTGACACTATCTCTCCTCATTAATTATAATTCGCAATTACAATTAATGCGCCTGCAGTACTTTGGGCACGCCCCCGTGGTGAGCAATAGAAGCTTCTACAGGTTTGTCTTTTCTGCTGCTTCTTGGGCACGGCCCCGTGCTCGCTGAGCACGGGGCGTGTTCAGTCTTCTGCATTCTCTGTTTTGCTTGGGAAGATGCTGTCGAGGGGTCGGGCAATCCACTTTTGTTCCTTTTCTTGTATTTATGTTAGATTTAGCTGCCTTTTTGCTTCTTTTGTTAATTTGAGCTCATTTAATCCTGAAAATACAAAAGGAAGACAAAAACACACTTTTTCCAACATTAGTACTTAAAAAGGGTTAGTTTTATGCCTCATTTGATGTAATTTATTTGTTGCATTTTACACACATCAGATTTCTTATCATTGGTGATGAAGAATTTAGATTGTCAAGCTTACCTCACCAGTTTCAATACCCTGTCTAGGCTGGTTCCGTATCTGGTAACACCGAAACCCAAGCGAATTGCTCGCTTCATTGGGGGTTTAGCCCCAGAGATAAAGGCCAGTGTTAAGGCATCTTGACCTGCTACCTTTAGGTCAGTAGCTGATCTATCTCTGTCTCTTACTTTAGATGCGGTCAGGCTGAGATCGCTAAAGAATTCTGAAGAAGGTAAGAGAAAGCGTGCGGATTATAACTCACGAGGGTCGGAGAAGAAGCATAAGGGAAACACTGACTTTAAAAAGAAGTTTGGGTCTGGAAAGAGTAGTCAACAAGCAGAGGAGAAGCCAAAGTACAAGACCTGCCAAAAACGCCACTTTGGAAAATGCAGGCTTGAGACCAAGTCTCAGTCAGGACCACCTGCTTGTGGGTTATGCAAGTCTAGGGAGCACAAAACAGTAGACTGCAAGAAGATTAAGGATGCTACGTGCTACAATTGCAATGAAAAAGGACACATTAAGACCAACTGCCCTAAATACGCTAAAAAGCCTGAGGAAGCCAAGAAGACCAATGCAAGGGTCTTCCGGATGGATGCACGAGAGGCTGTGCAGGACGATAATGTGATAACAGGTACTTTCCTTGTAAATGATGTTTATGCAAGAGTGTTATTTGATTCAGGTGCTGATAAGTCTTTTGTAGATAATAAGTTTTGTAAGTTGCTGAATTTACCTGTTAAATCCCTAAGTGCGAAATATGAGGTGGAATTAGCCGATGGAACCATAGAAACCGCATCAACTGTGTTAGATAGATGTGCTATATCCATTAGGAACCACTCTTTTCCATTGTCCTTACTTCCTTTGAAGTTAGCCGGTTTCGACATAGTTATAGGTATGGACTGGTTATCCCATAACCAGGCCCAGATCGTTTGCAACAAGAAGCAAGTGGTGATCAAGACTCCGTCTGGTGAGCCACTTACCATTCAGGGAGATACCCAGTATGGATTACCTGAGCAAGTGTCAATGCTCAAAGCATCCAGATGCATGAAGAGGGGTTGTGTCATTTATATGGCAAAGGTAACTATTGATGAGCGAAAGCCTAAGATTGAAGATATTCCAGTCATTTCTGAATACCCTGAAGTTTTTCCTGAAGAACTACCTGGTTTACCACCAGATAGGCAAGTAGAATTCAGAATTGACATCATCCATGGAGCAGCACCTGTTGCGAGAGCACCTTATAGGTTGGCACCAACAGAGATGAAAGAATTGAGAACCCAATTAGATGACTTGTTAGCCAAGGGTTTTATTAGACCTAGTTCGTCTCCGTGGGGAGCACCTATCCTGTTTGTCAAGAAAAAGGATGGATCGATGTGTTTGTGCATCGATTACCGCGAGCTTAACAAGTTCACTATCAAGAATAGGTATCCATTGCCCAGGATAGACGATCTGTTCGATCAATTGCAAGGGGCAAATTACTTCTCTAACATCGATTTGAGGTCAGGCTATCAACAACTGAAGGTTAGAGATGAAGATGTACACAAGACTACGTTTAGGACTCGCTATGGTCATTATGAGTTCTTAGTGATGCCTTTTGGGCTCCCTAACGCACCTACCGCATTCATAGATCTCATGAATCGCGTCTGCAAGCCCTACCTAGATAAATTCGTTATCGTCTTCATCGATGACATTCTCATTTACTCCAAGAGTCAAGCTGACCATGAGAAGCATCTCCGTTGCATTCTTAAGCTGCTTCAACAAGAAAAGCTCTATGCCAAATTTTCGAAGTGTGAATTCTGGCTTCGTGAAGTCCAGTTTGTTGGACATGTTGTTAGTGAGCATGGTATCCAAGTGGATCCCGCTAAGATAGAAGCTATTATGAATTGGCAAGAGCCAAAGACGCCTACAGAGATTCGCAGCTTTCTAGGACTGGCAGGATACTATAGGCGATTTATTGAAAACTTCTCAAGAATTACAGCACCCCTGACTTTACTAACTCGAAAGAATAGCAAGTTTGACTGGGGTCCTAAGCAGCAAGAACCTTTCGATATTCTGAAGCAGAAGTTGAGCAATGCTCCTGTATTGACATTGCCTGATGGAAAAGATGAATTTGTGGTATATTGTGATGCATCGCACACCAGGATGGGATGTGTTCTTATGCAGAAAGGCAAAGTTATTGCCTATGCTTCGCGTCAGTTAAAGGTGCATGAGAAGAATTACACCACCCATGACTTGGAGTTAGGTGCCGTTGTATTTGCGCTAAAACTGTGGAGGCATTATTTGTATGGAACTAAGTATGTGATCTATTCTGATCACAAGAGCCTTCAAAATTTGTTTAATCAGAAGGACTTAAACATGAGGCAGCGATGATAGATGGAAACTTTGAATGATTATGACTGTGAGATAAGATACCATCCCGGCAAGGCGAATGTAGTCGCCGATGCCTTAAGCAGGAAGGAAAGAGTGAAGCCTATAAGAATCAATGCCAAGAGCATTGAGATAAAGAATAGTCTGAATGAAAGGTTGTTAGCTGCGCAGAAGGAAGCTGTATTAGAAGCTAACTATCCTGATGAAAAGCTAGGAGTAACTGAGGAGCAGTTATCCTATGGCAAGGACGGAATCCTGAGACTAGATGGACGAATATGGGTTCCAGTTTATGGAGGATTTCGGGATGTTATCCTCCAGGAAGCCCACAGTTCTAAATATTTCGTTCATCCTGGAGCTGATAAGATGTACCAGGATTTGAAAGCGAATTATTGGTGGATAGACTTGAAGAAGTCTATAGCTGCATACGTAGCCAAATGTTTGACGTGCGCTCAAGTCAAAGTTGAACATCAAAAGCCGTCAGGTTTGCTACAACAGCCTGAACTTCCCACCTGGAAGTGGGAAATGGTGACAATGGATTTTATCACCAAGTTGCCAAAGACAAAGAAAGGAAATGATACTATATGGGTTATAGCTGATAGACTGACTAAGTCAGCACATTTCCTACCCATTAAGGAGACTTATAGCTCCGACATGTTAGCCCAGTTGTACTTAGATAAGATTGTATCCCTTCATGGCGTACCAGTGTCTATTATCTCTTACAGAGATACTAGATACACATCTCATTTTTGGAAAAGTTTCCAACAGTCTTTGGGCACGCGCTTAAATTTTAGTACGGCTTACCATCCTCAGACGGACGGACAGAGTGAGCGTACAATCCAAACTTTGGAAGACATGCTTCGTGCATGTGTGATTGACTTAGGTGGTAGTTGGGATAACCACCTGCGATTGATCGAGTTCTCATATAACAATAGCTACCATACAAGCATTCAGGCTGCGCCTTTTGAGGCATTATATGGTAGGAAATGCAGAACGCCTATTTGTTGGGCAGAAGTAGGAGAAGCTCAGTTATCAGGACCTGATATAGTCCTTGAAACGACGGACAAGATTGTCCAGATTCGTGATCGCCTGAAAGCTGCCAGGGATAGGCAGAAGAGTTATGCTGATAAAAGGCGAAAACCTCTAAAGTTCGAGGTAGGTGATAAAGTTTTGCTTAAAGTATCACCCTGGAAAGGGGTGATGCGATTTGGTAAGGAAGGTAAGTTAAGCCCAAGGTATATAGCACCATTCGAGATCATCGATTGTGTAGGAACAGTGGCTTATAAGTTAAACTTACCTGAAGAGCTCAGTGGTATTCACAATGTATTCCACATCTGCAATCTAAAGAAATGTCTAGCCGATGAATCGCTAGTCATACCACATACAGATGTGCACATAGATGAGAGCTTGAAATTTGTGGAAAAACCTTTGTCGATCGAGGATCGACAAGTTAAGAAGCTTCGAAGGAAGTATGTGCCAATTGTCAAGGTTAAATGGGATGCCCGCAGAGGTCCCGAGTACACGTGGGAGGTAGAGTCCACAATGAAAGAAAAGTACCCTCATTTATTTCAGTAAATCTCGAGGTCGAGATTTCTTTTAAGGGGGTGAGGATGTAACACCTCGAAAATTCATGTCCAATAATATATCGACACGTGTCATGGACTTTAAACGTGCAAGGAATTGATTTAGAAGGACTAAAGTTGACAAACAAAGAATCTATGTGTGTAAAAGGATTCAAAGTGTCAACAATGGATAAATGTACCCTTAAATAACCCTACACGATGTTTATACCCTTAAACGAATGAATCATGGATCACACGAAGCTAATTGTGAAAGAAAGTGAGAGTTTACAAACTACAGGGGTTAAATGTGTCAACATGTTTAAAGTATACCTCTGAGTGACCTTTTAGCAAACCTGAAGCTTTGTAAGAATTAATTATGCTCACTAGAATAAGTGATAAAAATTTCACTAGGTTTCGATAAAGTGTGAGAAAATTATGACAATACTCGTATACGAGGGGTTAAAAGCGTCAACGTTGAAATTTAAGGCTTTACGGGTGATCACAAAGTTAACCAAGGACTTAACAAAGTTTGATTAAGTCTTAAGGTCCTTAAAAGTCAAATTAAAGGGTTAAAAATGCAATAAATCAAGTAAAAATCAAGTTTAAAGGACCAGGGACCAGATGTGCAAATCAAACAAACTTGTGACCGGACAAGACCTTCACACGGGCCGCGTAAAACCTCTGCCTTGGTTTACGCGGGCCGCCTAAGGTGCCCAAATGCAGTTTCTTTGGACAAATGCCTGTTTCAGCAAGTTTAACCGACCTAGATGCATGGTTTTTCGATTCTAGGGGCATGTTTAATGGTTTTACTGCCCTAGGGACACTTGTAATCATCTGGGATCAATCTTAAACTTGTTTGGCATGATCTAGTTGCATCAAACCCACTATATAAGAAGCTCATTGTTGCAAACATTTTGATCATTCACTTGAAAACTTCACAACTCATTTTCTGGAGGTTCCTAGAGCTCAAGACCCCTTCCTAGTGATCATTAGTCGTGCATAGGACCTTGGTAAGTGTCATTAACCTTCCTTAATTCAGTTTTACTTAGTTTCTTAGCTTAAAGTCAAACCGTCGTAATTAAGGTTTGGCTTCGTAATTAATCATAATTTGTCCAGTCAAATTTCAAATTGAAAGTACCTATGAGTTGGTAATTATGTGGGCAATAAACCCTTAAAAGGGCACCCTCTGATTCCCACTCTAGGTAGGTCAATTTTCGGGTCAAAGCTAACTATAAAAAGTCAACAGAAAGCTTATTTTGGCATAAATGCATAATTAACAATGTATAAGCCATGCAAACTATTTTATCACTAATATAACTTGGTAATTAATGTAAGAACATGTCTAAACATGTTCAACCGGACAATCTTCAATTTAAGCTCGGTTCAGAACCAAAAGTCGCAAAAGTAGACTTTTGCTTTGACTTTCACTTCGGACCCATTAGAGCATAGTTTAGAAATGCCTTAGAGCTTTATTAGGACCAGGTTTCATGTTAGTATAACCCTCTGTGATTATACAACTTGGTTCATTAGTTATCCGATTCATATGCATGTTTCCGTTAAATGCTCAAATGTTGACTATTATGCCCTTTTCACCTTAAAACGTGATTTTTGAAAAAGTAAAAGAATAGAAACCTTCATTACTGATTTATAGACTTGTCCCTAAAACTTGACATCAGTTTGAGGTATAGATTAGGAGTTATGCTCATTAGCGTAAATGAAAAGCTTTTTATTAATTAAATGGCATAACTAGCATATAGCCTATCTAAACCCAATTTTTCATACAAAACTTTTTACCCACTGATGTAGAATAATATTTTAGGATTTTTGAAGATTTTTATTTATTTTTAGGCTGAGCATAACATAGGGTTCTAAGCTTGATTCGGTAATTGCCGGTTTTGCCCTTTTGGCTTATAAAATGAGTTTTACAAATCCTTTTGACCCCAAACCTTTTGCTACTGATTTTATATGATAAATAAATTATTTTAAGCCTTTTGGAATAATAAAAATATTAACTTTTCTTATAAAACCCGAAATCGCTTAAAAGCGCCTTTTTACGCGTTTTGAGCGCATAGTATGTATCATAACTATTTTAAACATATAAGACTTAATACCTACTGATATTTTTAGTAAATTTATATACTTTAACAATAAGCAAAAGTTTTAAACTCAGATTTCCAGTTTTGATCTTTTAGGCTTAAGTGAAATTACCAAAATGCCGCCACGGTGCATAGTTTAGTTATAAAAAGATAAATTTCATATGTTTGCAATGCCCTACTGTTATCACTTATAAAAATAAATACTTTTACTGATTATATCAGACCTGTAACTCAGATTAATATTTAAACTCTTTTATAACCTTTAAAATGACCAAAATACCCCTACAGGGCGTAATTTGAGTTTAAACTCCTTTTGGGCATAATAGAAGATATCTTACTGATGTCACAACATATTTAAGGCATATTAACTTAGGAAACCTGTATATGACTCATTTGGTTACCCGTTACGCACTTTTCGCGTTCGGATCGGCTTATGTAACTAGTTTGCATATATTAGCCGAAACGGGTCAAACCATATCATTTTCATCTCAAAATCCAAAATGCATTTAGTTTACCCATATTAAACAAGTGTCCAAGCTTGTCGGGTCTAAAACCACATTCTAATCCGGTCTTCGCTTAATCATGCGTTTTGGACCGTATCCTCTTTTAAAACTAACCGGTTTAAGTTTAGGCTTAATTAAAGGCCCGTTAGGATTCTAATAGGTTATTAAAAACCTTCGTTCCAGATTAGGAGCTCGGTAAAAGCTACGTGCACTTGCTGTTTTTTATTTATACTTTGCTCAGGTAAATACTCTTAACTTATTTTCCTTATACGGGCTTGGGATATGGAATTATAATAATACCGCTTGGTCGGGTATGTAGTCGTTTAAATCGGATTGTGATTAATGCATTTACATATCTCATTTAATTTGTATTATTTGGTTTATGGCCCTTGGGGGTTAAATGACCATGTCCTGGATATCCTTAGCATCATTCAAAGAAATAGCCATGACCTAAGCACGGGGTGTAGGCGTACACCTGACAGTTGCATTATGTAAAAACCGGTAATCCACTTAAAGGAATCAGCCTTGTGGGCATTATACCTATGACGTGTCAGTTAATCTTGACCGGCTCTACCAACCGGCCCTGACGGACGACAAATAAGTAAAACTGTATACAAGATTATTTTTAAATAATTGTCCCAAGTTAAAAAAGAAAAGAATTTTTGTGCCATGTGCATTCAAATCAATTTTCTAAAACATTTTCAAAATGAGTCAGTTAATTGTATTTACCAGTGTAAACTGACGTATTTTCCAAAAAGGCTAAGTGCAGGTACTAGATGAAATAGGCTGGCTACTCCTGACATCATTACTCAAGTCTCGCAAGCTTTAGATGTTAAAGTCTGTTGAACAATTTTCCTTTTCCTTTCGATCCTCCTGTGGATCCATTACAGTCCGTTGTGATACTTTGATATTACTATTTATTCGGTTTGTAATATCTTTTGCTTCCGCTGTGCATTTAAATTTGTGTTGTTTGACTATGATGATATCAACTACGTCACGATACTCCCCACCGGGCCCACCGGTAATACATGGAAATATAGGGGTGTGACAACTGTGCTTTGCTATGACAATAAATATAAGTCAAGGACAATCATTGGAACGTGTTGGTTTGTATCTTCCACGTCCAGTGTTTAGTCATGGCGAACTCTATGTTGCTGTATCTAGGGTAAAAAGTAGGAAGAGGTTGAAAATTTTGATTTGTGATAAAGAAAAACGAGTTTGTACAACCACTACTAATGTACTTTACAAAGAAGTTCTACAAAATCTATGATGACTTGTTGTGATGTCATGGTTGCTGACTTTTGAACATGTGATTGTATCTTCTACTTACTCATATTTATTATAAATTTTGGATGGTGTTTTTTAGATCGAAAAACATGTAAGAAACATTATAATGCTTTATAAAACTATGATATTTATAATATTAGTATTAATGCTTTAAATTTATTATGTGTAGTGTTTTTATTGAATGTTATATTAGTGTATCATGTGTATTATTGTAAAAGAGTATTTATGAATTTAGGAATACTCCTGTAATTCGTAAAGAATAATGTATAGTGATTTGTGTTTTTGATAAATTTTTGTATGTAAATTTTCTAAAGACTACCTGTGTTTTTAGATGTTACATAAGTGTAGATCGTGTAAATTGTTGTCGAGTATCTATTAATGTATGAATGTCTATGCAATTCGTAAAGCACAAACCTAATAAGTTATGAATTTAACAACACACATGATCATTCATTACAATCTTATGGTAAAATGTGCTAAAATTACATTATTTTTAACTAATGGGCGTAAAGTATAAATTTTATAAAACTTACATGGATCCAACCCATGTAAATGGAGCATCTGAATTAAGTTTTCAGATCCTCTATATAAGCTCTACTCAACTCCGTTATTGAACATAAACATCACAGAACACCTTCGGAACTCTTCTCATAAGCTTCTTATCAAAGCTCTTAAGACCTCTGCATTATATATATTAGACACTGTAAAACCAGGTATTGTTTCTTTGATCTTATTGTTTGTGTTATAAACGTTAGGTTTTCATTCTTTGATGTTACGAGAATCTGTTTCTCATAAATGGTGTTTCATATTCTTTGTTTAGATTACAATAGTTGTTGTCATCTGGTGTAGTTTTGTTGATTAAGTACTGCATTAACTTAAATGAAGTTATTGATAGCATTGTCTGAGATAATTTGTGGACGCATCTTCTTGATGTAGTCTTCTGCATTAAGGTTGATAAATGAACCATATGATTTTTGGTTGTTGTTGATTTGTTTACCTGTTGTTAGAAATGATAATTTTCATTTTGTGCTTTATTTTTATGAAACCCTAAGTCTATGATTATACAAATAGTTGTCATAATATTTGGTACTTTTGTTTTTTAAGTACTTATTTAGTTTAACTGAAGTTGCTGATGTTTTTTAAAGAGTAAACTGCCAAAATGGTCCATGAGGTTTGGTCACTTTTGCCACTTTAGTCCAAAACTCAATCATTTTGAATCTGGGTCCCTGTGGTTTCAATTTGGTTGCCATTTCCATCTAAAATCAAAATTTGTTCAGATTTTTCAGTTAACATCTAGATTTTTTGTCTTTTTCCTCTCTTTTAATAAAGGGCAAAATGGTCTTTTAATATTTTATTATAACAAAAATTAAAAAAAAATCTGGCCATTTTGCCCTTCACTAAAAAGGGGGAAAAGGACAAAAAAACTGGATGTTAACTGAAAAATCTGACTAGATTTTGCTTTTGGGTGAAAATGGCAATAAAATTGAAATCACATGGACCCAAATTCAAAGTGTTTGAGTTTTGGACTAAAGTGACAAAAGTGACCAAACCTCAGGGACTATTTTGGCAGTTTACTCTTTTTTTTAAATTATTTTATTGATATTTGAATGGTAACCAATGTTTTCCTTATCAAGTTCTACATTACGGAAATAAAATAATAGATATGATGTTTTTGTTGTTGACTTGTTTAGCTATTTTCCGAAATGATAATTTTCGCTTCATGTTTTTTCCTATGATAATCATAAACTTATAATAGCATCTACTTTAAGTATAGCAGTTTACTATAAGTTTTCTTAGATGTTGTTCGTCCTTATAACTTGTAAGTTTAAATCTTTCTTTGCAGATATGAATCCATCCAACCTAACACCATCCTTTTTAAAATTTTCTAAATGAAGATGATTTTATGTTTTTGGTATGTTTTTTACTTTCGTGCTACTATTATGATTGTACATTAATTTTTCATGTAAGATGTTTGCTAATTGCTGTCACAGACTATACCAGTTGACTTTGGGAATTCGATGTAGGGGAACGAAGTCCCCTACGGTCAAACTGTAGAACTACATGATGATGACAAAACATGGTTAGTACGAGTAAAGAAGAGGGATGGTCGTATATTTACGGATGGCTGGATAAAGTTGGTTCGAGATTGTTATTTGAAAACCAAAGATGTTGTATTGTTAAAAGCTATTGGACGTTTGTCATTTATGGTCTCATGTTTTAAAGAAAATGTATATGAGAATTCTTACATTTTGGCAAATATTAGACCTGGACTTGGCATGACTGTATGTAACTCTATATTATTTTGCTACTCAGTGTAAACATTTTTGTGAATTTTGTAACTCTGCACTAATTATTTTTTTATTTCTTTTATAGCTAATTGCTGACAAATTCTAGAAAGAATTTTGTGGTAAAAATTACAAGTATGGGATAGCAACTATCTATGTTGGAGAAAGTTTTGGAATGTTACAATGAAAGGATGGACCGATGTATGTGGCTTCACAGATGGATGGTTAAAAGTGGTTGAAGAAGTTCCTTTACTGCTTGAATCTTGGTTGGTTTTTACCATGATTGCCTCTAAAACGTTTGAGCTTTATGTTTTCCATCTCGAAACTGGCACTAAAATTTGTGTCAAGAAGGCTGATGTCGTTGTTTTAGATGACTCGGTTTATGGGGATGATGGGTTTAACTTATTGACCGCGGTATAAAAATTGGATGTTAATATACATTGTTCGATAACATGACGTTGATAAATAAGTTTTATTATATTATGCTAATAACTATTGAATATTTTGTTGTAGTCTACACACAAAGAAGTTCTGGGTTCCGGTGAAGTTGATTTAGATGATGTTGAGATTGGAGTTACGGCTGGTAATCCTACGCAACTTACGAGTTTTGAGGATATTTTTAATGTATATATACACAGATAATATTTACTTATTATTATGATTTAAAATACAATTTTTTATATAAGATCATTCTTATACATGTAGTCTATTGATGATGGCCTATTCGATTCAAAGGTAGCGGTTTTCATTGATGAGTCAGATGTTAAAAGTGCCATAAGTTTAAATTTTCCTACTTTGTTATCTACTATATAACAAGAATTTTTAATTTTTTTTGTAGCCTCAAGATCATTTTGTAAAAATAGCTGTTGATGTTAACGATCCTCAAGTTCAGTCTAAAGATTTTTCTGTTCATGATACTCCTACCTCTCCAAGTGTTGTATTTAATGTATGTGTTTTTAGTTTTACACTTTCTATTTTATTATTGTTTCGATATGTTGATGTTCTTCAGTATGATTGAGTCTTAAACTTTAAACCTGACTTGAAAACATAGTTTCTGTTGATAAAGAAGTTTAGAATATTTCAAAAATTTAGAGTTGTTATAGTCTAAATTAATTTATTTAGGTTGAAAAGATGCACAATCTTCGTGGCAAGACCACTGCGCAGGGTAAACAAGCCGTTCATAGACCATCTAAAGTTCAAAAGCTTAATTTAGTACCATCCACTCCAGAGCCAGTCTTACACTTCACCAAACAAGCTGAATACAGGCTTGTAAGTTTTTGCAGTCCTTAGTTTGTTTCGTTATTTCCACAATTTCAGTTATATATCAATATTTTATAAAATCCATTATTCAATTTTCTGCTTTTCAGTGTCTGCCGTCAGATGTATCATCTGCCTTGGGTCTGCGGACCGATAATCTTAAGCCTGTTAAGATCCAAAACCTAAAAGGTGAAGTCCACGAACTATTGACAAGATTTGAAAAAAGCCAATACTTGATTCAGGTACGGATTTGTTGGATGGTCTGCTTATCTGAGATCTTGCAATATTGTTTTTGGTAATGAACTTTCGTTTGAGTTTCACAACTCTACTCAGTTGCTGAAGCTGACAAAAGTTGTGCATATCGTGACAAAGACAAAGCCCTTTTCATGAATGTTGCTTTGGTTGGAGGTTTATAAATAATGTTTGATGTGATAGTTTTTTGTGTTTGTACATTTCGTTCCTCGGTGGTAGTAATTTAGCTTCTTAGACATGTTTTGTATGTAATAGATAACAAGTTTATAGTTGTCTATAATAGATAACAAGTTTTGGTACCATCTCATTTTGGTTTACCATGTCGTTTCAATGGCTTTATAATCCATTTTTAACTAAACCTTAAAAAATGTATAATCATTCATTGTTTAATAAAATGTTGTATGCATGGTTTCTAAAAACCACCCATGTTTACACACGGGTTTTACTACTAGTATTATAGCAGATTATATTTATCTTAAAATTATCACATGATTTTTAAGTTTTAAATAAGATTTATTAGCTACAACTTTAATTTACTATTAAGTAGTGATTTATTATTAAGCTAACGGGTATTCAATCTTATACAATAGATCCTTTTGCTTATATATGTGATGCATGTATAACATTATTAGGATTCTTTTATTAATTGTTGAGTTAAGCAGATGACCTTCAGGTTAAGATTCTTTTATTAATTATTGAGTTAAGCGATGACCTTCAGGTAATTGGTGATTTTATGACTTTTTAAAGTGTAGGTTATGGGTTTAAGTCTCGTCAAAAGCAAAAATGCTATGTTTAAGCCACAGGTTTTACTTTGAGTTTCCTCTAAAATGATGGTGTTATCGTTTATTTGCTTGAGCCCCTTAACTAAACACATATACTAGATTCTCATTTTCATTTAAACACATTAGTATCAAAACCACCATATCTTCATGAACAACTTTCAAGACAATATTGTAAATAAAAGAATCTTATACAAAAAAAAAAAAAAAAAAAAAAAAAAAAAAAAAACCTGATGAGATTTCAAATAGAGTTTTCACTGTGTTTGAAGAGTCAAAATTTACCTATTCAATTATTGTCAATTCATTCATGTTAAAGACTTTCATTTCATTTAGCTTAATATTTTGGTTGCCTTTAGATCATTAACATCAACTTCTCTATTCTTATTCATATAATTACATTAAAAATAATTATATTTTTCTCTCATTTTCATAATATAAATTAACAACATTTATGTGTTTTATGTTGTTGTACCCTATGTTTAGGGAGTGTTTCAAAAAAGTTTTTAATATTTTTCACTTCTAACCCAAAACACCTCTTCTTTGCAATTTAACCCCTTTGGTTTTTTAATTTTAACACAAAGCTTTTCACTTTTTTCAATTTAACCCCAACAATTTTTTACTTTCAACTTTGGCCGCTATAGTTTTCATCTTTCGCAAGTTTTTTGTTTTACGTTTCGTAAAAAAATTTGAAAGTTAACACGTTGCAACGTGCGTGTGAGGTTCAAAGTTTTTTCATCTATTTTTCCCATTTGAGAAGTTCGTCGCAACGCGTGGGTCCTAGATTGACTTAGGTATGTTTCTATGTTTTACGTTTCAACGTAAATTTTTCACATTAACACGCAGCGATGGGTGTACGTGGTTCAACGATTTTACATCTTCTTTTCATTCGGTTTTATATTTCTACTTTTCTATTTATTTAGTTTTTACGAGTTTTTCGGCGTTGGTCGCTGGTAGTGGTGTGTCATTGGTACTACTTTGCATGGTTTTACGCTCCCGCCGCAACGCTGGGGCCTTAATACTAGTTTTCAATCAAATAATACTTGTATACCTTTATTATTACTTTTTCTCTCTCCTCTACTCACAACCACTTAAAAAACATTAAAAAATCAATGCTGGGGAACATGTCATCTTAGATATAAAAAAGAATAGTAACATTTTCTTTCTCCTCCACTTACAACCACTTCCTAAAATATGTAAAACTCACTCGCAAATATATATATATATATATATATGAAACCTGCTACGAATGTTGTTAGGCTATGAGGTATGGAGGAGAGTACTCCTCAAAGGATGCTCCGCCACGTAGGTGTCCACGTAAATGGGTGTGAGGATGGGCCTAAAGGGGATGAATCTAGGGTGTGGAGGATGGTATATATATATATATATATATATATATATATATATATATATATATATATGTGTATGTATATATATACATATATACATACAGGGGGCTGCTAGAATGAGAACCACTCCGAGTTGTAAGAACCGCGAGAACTACACCCCACGGAGCGTCGTTCGCCGCGATTTTTTTTTACAAGTAGATGTGTGCATTATAAACACAGCCGTAAAAAATCACGGCGAACGACGCTCCGTGGGGTGTACTTTTTTACACCTCAAGTTTGGTGTTTTTTAATTTTTTTTCTTTTTTCTTTTTTTTTTCACCAAACTTGAGGTGTAAAAAAGTACACCCCACGGAGCGCCGTTCGCCGTGATTTTTTACGGCCGTGTTTATAATGCACACATCTACTTGTAAAAAAAAATCGCGGCGAACGGCGCTCCGTGGGGTGTAGTTCTCGCGGTTCTTACAACTCGAGGTGGTTCTCATTCTAGCGGCTCCCTATACATATATATACATATTATGTATATATGTATATATATATACATATATGTATGTATATATATATGTATATATATACATATATACATACATATATGTATATATATGTATATACATATATGTATATATATTTATATACATACATATATGTATATATATGTATATTTACATAATATGTATATATGTATATATATGTATATATGTATGTATATATATACATATATTTATATACATACATATATGTATATATTTGTATATTTACATAATATGTATATATGTATATATATGTATATATGTATATATATACATACATATATATATGTGTATATATATATGTATATATATGTATATATGTATATGTATATGTATATATATATATATATATATGTATATATCTATATATAGGGAGCCGCTAAAATGAAAACCACCCCCAGTTGTAAGAACCGCGAGAACCACTCTCCACCAATCAGATTTTAGCACCTCAAAGGGTATATTAGTCCTTTACTACAAATGTCTTATCTCTCTCTCTCCTCAATTAAAGTCTGACTTTCCTTTCACCTCTCACATGTTATCTCTCTCGCCTCAATTAAACGGTATATTATTCCACCATCTCTCTTCATTTGAATATTTGGAAAATTCCATTTTCTCTTTGTGTTCTTCATCTGGGATGAAGATGAAGTCCGACGACCTTCGAACACCCTGTTTCCGGCAACCACCCTGTTTCCAGCAACCACCATCCAAAACACCCCCCCCCCTTCCGTCTCAACAGTAATCACCACCACCCAACTGTCACAAAAACCCCAACCATTGTTAACCGAGATGGGGGACTGAAACGAGATGGGGGAACAATTCCAAGCTCCGATTTAGGGGTAGTGAGCTCCGATTTGATGTTGTGGTGGTGGTGTTGACCGTAGCGAGGGGACGACGGCGATAGGCGGTGGCGGAGAACGGCGTCAGTGGTGGTGGTGGTTTCAGGGGCGATGGTGCGTCGGGGAATCAGAGGAGACGGTGGTTTGAATATTGTTGAACGGAGACGGTGATGGATGGTGAAAACAGAGGTGGTTTGGAGTCTTTTCTGTTGAGAGTTGTGAATTACAAAGGTGAATTGGAGGAGACGGTGGTTTGAATATTGTTGAATCTGGGTTTGAATCTGGGTTTGTTGAATCTGGGTTTGAATCTGGGTTATTTTTGCCACTCAAGAGGTTAAAATGTTTTGAATGATGTTCTTGTTCCTTTTGAATCTGGGTTTGAATCTGGGTTTGTTGAATCTGGGTTTGAATCTGGGTTTGAATCTGGGTTTGTTGAATCTGGGTTTGAATCTGGGTTTGAATATTTGTGGGTTTGTCTTGTGGGTTTGAATCTTTTTATGGGTTTGATTCTGTTGATTTTTTTTGAAGCTGTGTTGAATATGTTTTGAATGATGTTCTTGTTCCTTTTGATTGTTTCAATCGGTTGAATATGGTGCCTTATTGAATCGGCTGTGATGATGCAAAAAAAAAAGGACGATGGCGCGGCAAGGATGGCGGAGGGGTAGGGTTTTGAACCTGCAACCCCAGTTTGCAGCCTCTGATTATAGGAAAATCTGAGCCAAAACTTCGTTTTTTTCGAGAAATCCACTCGTTCTTTTTATTTTTGTTTGTTTGGGTTTTTATTTTTTTGAGGCGTCGATGATGATAGCAATCTATCTGAGACACCTACCGAGTAGCGATTTGCTGGGTGCGTTCGTTTTGTGTAAAAAAAACTTTTAGATAAATCCTAAAACGTTTTACGTAAAACGTAAAACTTAAATTTTTTTTACGTTAAAACATAAAAAGTATTACGTAAAATGTAAAACGTAAAAAGTTTAACGTAAATTTTTTAACGTAAAAATGTAAATTTTTTAACGTAAAACGTAAATCGTAAAAAGTTTTACGTAAAACGTAAAACGTAAAACGTAAAAAGTTTTAACGTAAAACGTATAAAGTTTTAACGTAAAACATAAAACGTAAAAAGTAAAAAGTTTTATGTAAAACATAAAAACTTATAAGTTTTAACGTAAAACGTAAAAAGTTTTACGTAAAACGTATAAATTTTTAACGTAAAACGTACAACGTAAAAAAAACGACATTTGAAAAAACGGCGCGTAAAAAACGTCTCGTTAAAAAAACGACGCTTGAAAAAACCCGGCGTAAAAACGGCGCGTTAAAAAAACGACGCTTGAAAAAGCCCGGCGTAAAAACGACGCGTTAAAAAACGACCCCGATAAAAAACGATGCGTGAAAAAGTCGGGCGAAAAAACGGAAAACATAATTTTTTAACGTAAAACGTAAAACGTAAATTTTTTAACGCAAAACGTAAAGTTTTTTAACGTAAATGACGGCGCGTCACACAAAACGTAAAGCGTTTAACGTAAATGACGGCACATCTAAAAAAATGACGCCTGAAAAAGCCTGGCGTAAAAAAAAACGGCTCTTCAAAACGTTTTATTTTAAACAAATCTTAAAAAAAATTATAATAAAAATTTGATTTCAAAAAATTGTTTTAACAAAAAAAAAACCTGTTTATAAATAAAAAATAATTAAGTCAAAAAAGTAATTAATGAATAGGACAAAAAAGGTAATTTAAAATTAATATATATAAAAAGACAAAAAAGACAATTTTACTTATATACACTTTAAGAATAAAATATTAAAAACATAATAAGACAAAAAGTTTTTAATATTAATTTGAACTACTTTTAATCTCATCCATCCATCATCTTAATCTAATGACCAGAAAGTGGTTCTCGTGGTTTTTACAACTGGAGGTGGTTTTCATTTTAGCGGTCCCCTTTATATATATATATATAGGTGAAGGATAAAACGAAAACCCACTTCAGTTGAGAAAACTCAAAAAAACCTTTGTAAAAACCCAATGTAACATTTTTATTTTTTTTTCTAAAAAAATAAGGAATGTAACGTACATATATTTGAACATTTTTATAAAAGAAAAACAAAAAACGCCGAGTAGTTTATTGTTTAAAAACTGTTAAAAATTTCATGTTACATAATATACATGTCCAAAAAAATGTAACATATAAATTTTGAACATTTTTTTTTAAAACTAGTAGGCGCTTTTTCATTTTTTTAGAAAATGTTCAAGTACATTTATGTTATATTCCCTGTTTTTTTTTTAGAAAAAAATAAAAATATTAAATAGGGTTTTCTTGAGTTTTCTCAACTCAAGTGAGTTTTCGTTTTATATTTCACCTATATATATGTGTGTGTATGTATGTATGTATGTATGTATGTATGTATGTATGTATGTATATATGTGTATAAAGAAGAAGAGAGAGAGAGGGGCCCGTCTCGGGCGTCTCGGCGTCGGAGCCCGCCGGCCCTAGACCGGTCCCCATACCGAGCAACCTTAGTAGATATAAAAATAGCATTTCATGGGCATTTACCTTTGAAACTTATGAGGCCTTCTCACATATAGCAAGATATTTGTAAATAATAGTTAAGGTTTCAATTGTCATAAGAAAATGATTATATTGAAAAGTTGAAGTTGTTCAAAAGATAATTGTTATTGTTATTATATTGAATTATTAACCTTTTATTATTGTATTTGTGAGACATTACATCGACTCTTTGTTATGTCTCTTTCTTGTGTAATCTTCGTTCACTAGCCGTTTTAGTCAGCCACATTTATTTCTTTGCGGCATCTATTTAGGGTTATATTGTGAAACATTGAAAATTACGCAGTGAACATAACGTTAAAAATAAAAGTGCATTAATCTTAACGTTATTTTACTAATTTCGTGAAAATGATGTTAAAAGGATGGTATGATTAATCATGCATCATGTAGTAACGTTGATATTCGAAAGACAAGAGGGTGTATGCACTACTTAGCCATGGTCCCAACCATAAGTAACATCCAGGTAATTATACAACTATTATCGTGTTTATCTTAGTGATTGATTTTACTTAACCAAAGTTTTTGTAATATCTTTGTTTTTTAACGTATAAAGCTTGGCTCGTATAGTTTTTTATTGTGGTTTTAGTTGGATAATATTAATCATATTATACTTTTTCTAGTTATCGATAACATAATGGTTTTTGATTGAAATCTTCTTTATTTACGTTTAAACTAGGATAGAACTTTGTGCATTACACGAGTTGAATAAATGTAATTTTATATATTACGTAATTAAAAAAGTTATATATATATAAATAAACTATGTATTGCATGGTTTGAAAATATAATGTAATCAGTTAAGACATATAGTGGTCAACATAATAATTTAAAAATGAACTTTGAAATACTATTTACTTATTATAACATTTACTTTATAAGAGAATCAAAATTACGAACCAAAATTACGAACCAAATTATAGCGTATTATTTTTAATATGTTAATCAATTGTATAAATAAAATTATTATTTAATCATATTATATTTAAAAAAAACATATTATTAATATTAATAGTTAATATGGGTGGAGATACAATAGAAAGTTTATTTGGCTAGGAAGACTAGGAAGTAATCTTGACCATCCATTTAGTTAATCAAAGGGTAAGATTAAATCAGAGAAATTGAAGGAAAGAAAAGAGATGCGTGAGTTTGTTTAGGGGCATTCTAGTCAATCCAAGCCAATAGTTTCTCTCTCCTCCAATTCCCCCCATTTTTTAAACGTTAATAACTCTTTCATACGACATGATTTTTTTATAAAAATTGCAAAAAAAAAAAACAAGCGTTTTTTATCTTTAAAACGAGTATACTATTGCTATATTTAAAAAAAAATTAAAACCCAGTTGCGTAAAACGCAATAGAAAAACCCCCAGTTACGTAAAACGCAATGAAAAAAAAAACATAAAAAATGACATTTTTCTAAAACGCAATGCACCAAAAACACAAAGAAATGACTTAATTGTAAAACGCAATGGCCAGAAAACACAAAGAAATGTCTTATTTCTAAAACGCAATAGCCTAAAAAATCAAAAGAAAATGTACTTTGTAAAATGGACTAAAAACACATAAAAATGTGTTTTACCTAAAACGCAAAGCACCAAAAAACACAAACAAATGTGTTATTTGTAAAACGCAATGGCTAGAAAACACTTCAATTGTCTGTTTTCTAAAACGCAATTGACTGAAAAACACATAAAAAAGTGTTTTCCTAAAACGCAATGCACAAAAAACACAAAGAAATGTCTTATTTGTAAAACGCAATGGCCAGAAAACACTTAAAAATGACTCATTCTAAAACGCAATGGACTGAAAACACCTAAAAAATGTGTTTTACCTAAAATGCAATGACTAAAAACACTTCAAAAATGTGTTTTACCTAAAATGCAATGACTAAAAACACTTGAAAATGTGTTTTTTTTTTCTAAAAGGCAATAGCCAGAAAACACATAAAACTCTCTTATTTCTAAAACGCAATAGATTTTGCTGTAACAAAAATGCATCAGAAAACACATAAAACTCTCTTATTTCTAAAACGGAATAGACACATAGAATTGTCTGTGAACTGTCTGTAAATTGTCTGTGAACTGTCTACGAATTACTGTCTTCGAAATGAGCCAATTTCTGGAAAATTAATTTTTCTGATGCATTTTTATTACAGCAATTCAACCCCAGCCAGGGGCTCTACCCCTTGGACCCCGCCAGGGGCTGCCGCCCCTGGGACCTCGCTACCAGGGGCGCTGCCCCCGGACCCCCGCCAAGATCGTAAAACGCAATGAATAAATCAAAAACCCTGATTGTAAAAATGAAATTAAAGAATTTCTTACATGGATCGAAGTGATTTCTTCAACAATTGACGATTTTTGAATGATTGAAACACTTATCAACCCTCGAATTGAACAGATCGAGTGATTATCTATAAAATCACCGGAAAAAATGAGATTTTCTATGAAATTAAACTGGGTTTTCTTCAAAAAAAGCTGAAGAACACGTTGATCGGGTGTTTAAATCATTGATTGGTGATGAAAATCGCACTTTAATGTAGTGATTATTGAGATAGAAAGTGAAGAAATGGTTGAAGATGGTGGGTTTTGAAAATGGTGGGTTTTGAAGTTACTGGGTTTTGAAAAGGAAGAAGAAATGGTTGGATTGACTAAAATACCCTTTTTCTTTATTTTAAATGTTACCACATGTCCTAATCCTACTGCTTCCTACACTTCCTAGCCAAAATAAACTTCCTTTTTGATCTTTACCCTAGTTAATATTACTAAAAATCGACAATCATCAAAGAGCATTTGAAATCTTAAAAGTATCACATTGAATATAAACCTTTATGTAAGTATGGTTGAGACTCTAGAGATCACCTCTTTTTTCAATGCTCATTTTCGGCTAAGGTTTGGAGCATAGTTATCAAAAAAGTCGATATGGGGAATGTGGATGGTTCGTGGCGCTCTATAATGTCATGGATAGATCAGCATGCGAGTTCTAAGAGGTTGGAACACATCATTTGCAAACTTGTTGTGGCAGCATCTTCTTATTTCATATGGCAAGAACGGAATAACCGGCTATTTTCTCATCTGCAAAGGAAGGAAGAGACGGTGGCTCAACTGATTCTTGATATGGTTCGGATTCGGATAATGAGTTTCAAGGTTGGTGGAGATATAAAGCAGCGGAAGCTCTTGGAGAGATGGGTAATCATGGAAGACGACCCGGGTTAATGGCTAGAGTTATTTGTCTAGTGCGTTAGTTTTTGTTGTGTGGTCGAGTTGTTTTTGTTTCTGTTTTGGTTGTTAGTTGGGTTGTGTTTTTCTTGTTTTGGCTAGGCTTGGGTTGTCAAGTCTAGTAGTGTGTGTCAAACTCTTTGTCACACCCTGTTCTTTGATTATTTTATAAAATTTACCGGGGTAACCCTTTACCCAAAAAAAATATAAACGCAGTGCTGTATACAAAGTTTACTTAATCCCTATTATAAAAGTAAAGACCGGATAAATAGAGTTAATTACACCGTTAGTCCTTTTGGTTTATGTAAAGTAACAAAGTCAGGTACTAGGGGGGGGAGTCATGGGACCAAAAAAAAAAATTTCTTGTCGCTATGTTTCGGGTTATATGATCGGATAGGATATTCGATTCGAGTCGGGTCAAACAATAATAACTCCAAATAAAACTACATAATCTTCATTCATTCAAATGAGACACTCTTCCTCATAAACAAATGCTATATATTGTTTAACAAAAACAAAGACCAAATATTTATAATGATGCGAGATAAATGTAAAGTACTTGGACAAAAAATTACAACTAAGCCCAACAATTTTTAAGATAAATGGTAAGTACATTTAAGACCTTTAAGATAAAAAAGAATTCTCAACTTTGATTTATATATAAAGTAGTAACAAACTTTACTTAAAGTTTAGCCCGTTCATATTTTTTTAACCCAATACGAAAATTTGTTTAAATATTTTTGACAAAAAACTTGGTAGGGGCAGTGAAATTTTAGGCAAAATAATTGGCGGAGACAGATCTATATAATTTGACAAAAACGGAAATATTACACTTCTAACCGAAACATTGGGAGGAGGATGCACCTCCTGGTCCCTTAAAAGCTACGCACTGACCGCTGGGACTAATAGTGTAATTAACTCGGATAAACAAATATGAAAACAAAAGGGTAAAATATAAACTTAATATATAAAAGCATAGTATCTATTTATTTAAGTGGGAAAAATAATTTATATCACCTCATAAAATGACATGGGTCCCCTGATAGTTTACTTTATTACATATTGTTTTTTTTTAACGACAAATTTCTTTACTCCTGTCGTCTGTGGGACTCAAACCCAAGACCTCCCCCTCTCAAGGTGTTTAAAGACATTGCATTTGCCAACGGACCACCACCCCACCCCATTGGTTTTATTACCTATTGATTATAAGTAGATTTTGAGGCAAATTATTTCGCATAAAATATAGTCAATCGCCAAGTGGAAGATTGGAGCCAAAGACATCGATGAAGATATGTTCTTAGTTAATAGTGTTGAAATCACTTGGAAAATACATGCAATGGAAGTGAGACTACACTTCTTTCACTTTGAATTTTTGGAAAGTATGGAGTTTGAAGGTGACCCGACATAATGAAAGTATATGCATGATATTTTCCATGAACTTTAGTACGAAGATTCATATATATTTCCTTTCCTCTTTTACAAGAACGTTTTCTATCCGGAAAATGATGAGTAATTTCTTTGTATTTCAAGTCTATCAGGAAAATGATGAGTAATTTCTTTGTATTTCAAGTCAAAAGTTTCTCTAAAAAGTATAAAAAAAACAATTAAAAATATTTGTTAATAAACTTTTGAATATAGAAGTTTAGTTGTTTAGGTGTGATGTTTGCTAGCAAAGTGAACAAGAGATTGATAATTGTGTCTGTCAGCCAAATGACGATAAAAATATATTATATAGTTTATTAATTTAAGTGATGGTTAGTGTGATATTTATTATATTAAATTGTGTATATTATATAAAGGTGACATGGAAATTCCTAATGAAACAAGTCAAAGACTAGAAAGAAAAAGAAAAGAACAGTTTGAAGAAACAACAAGATGTGGTTGTTAATAGAATTGTTCGAAGAAAGAACTATGTGAACGCAAAGTAACGAACGTGACTTCTTCACTTGGAAGAATGGTTGCTAACATGTTTCTTGCAAGTTTTTAAATTTTTGTTATGAGTTAATTTTAGCATTTTTTTTCTTTATAGGCAAAATAAGTAAGATAGTGTTTACAACAGTATGAGACATAATCAAATAAAAGTAACAAGTACAAAACTGCTAGTTACAAGGTTACGTTGCGATACGGTCCCGCTTCGGTATCATACTAGAAAACATTAAAACTGACTCGTATAGGTACCAAAAAGCATAAATATGATAGTGGTACTCATATTAATGTTGTTTAAGATGCATCGGTTAAGTTTTACAAAATACAAAAAAGGTTATTTACAATGTTTAATTACATCAAAGTTGTCTCATGCAACCGAAAAACTAAGTCGTGATAAATTCAGGGCCGACCCTATAGGCTAAGGACCTTAGGCAGAGGCCTAGGGCCACCTATCTTCAAGGGCCACAAAATTTTAAGTTAGTCTTTTTTATACTTGGCCAAATAAATAGTCTAGCCCAAATGCCTATTAATCCAATAGGCCAATCCCATAAAGAAACTTGGAACTTGATGTCGTGAAATCCCTTACCCGCAAATCAACACTTCAGTCGACCAATTAACCACGCTTGCGAAAGATTTCATGAAGATTATCTTGCGTCAGTTGAGTAAACCAATATGGAATTGATTGTGGTTGGGCGAAATTAGGGCCGCCATTAAGGATTTAGGGGTAACGATATCATCGTTATACTGATTTCGTCAATCTCAATTAAACATTATAGCGGGTAACAACTAACAAACGACTAGTTTTAGTATTCTGTGTGTGTGTGTGTAACGATATCATCGTTATACTGATTTCGTCAATTCAGCCTCTTGATTTTGATTATTTTATAGTGATACACTGATACTTTAGTATTTCAATTGGCCCTAATTTGGTATTGCAGTTGCACTTAGAAGACAGTGGGACTTAGTTAAACCATTTCATCTTGTGGCTGACTTGGAACTTGGAAGATAGTGGCTTGGAACTAAGTTTTGCCATTTTTCTCATGTTAGATATTCTCATTATTTGCTGATTTTAAGTTGTTATTTAAGAAACTAGGGCTTGTTTTTTTATTCAGTTTGTTATTTAGGCCTTTAGGTCTTATTTGCTCATTTAATTTGTTGTTTAGGGCTCGTCGTTAATCCCTTAAATAGATTTAGATTTTAGCAATGTCAAATTGAATCGCAACTTTTGAATCGGGTTAAGCAAAAAAAAAAAAAAAAACATAAAAGGGCCTCCATTTTGTAGTTCGCTTAGGGTCTCCAAAAACGTAGGAACGACTCTACGTGATATGCTCCAAAAACGTTTATATACATTGGTTCAATTACACAAAAGTTTTCTCATTCACCCCCGAAAGAATATCGACACATGATTTACATCAATTGAAAACCAAAAAAACGAATGCTGGTATTGATTCCGGTATTACAATATCGATACGGATGTTTTTCATTAAGTATTGGTTTGGTTTATTTTGTTACTGGTAGTGAATATAGTTTACGACAAAAGAAAAACTTTATTCTGAATACAACTATGTTTTTCAATAAAATTTCTATCCGAATGGAGACAAAAAGAAATTAAACACAACTGTTTATTTAGCTTTCTTTAGTATAAAAATGAACACCATGTTGTTCAGGGTATCAATTCAGTTCAGTTCTTTTTGGCAAGGTTTTATGACACAAAAATTGTCTCATAAAACCTAAAAAGTATAAAACATTAACTCACGATACACCCAAAAGTATATCAACGTGTGTTTTACATCGATCAAAACTTTAGAAACGAATACCGATATTTGTACCGATGTTGTTCGCACGGTATCGGTTGAGTTCATTTGTTACCTGTACTTGGTATAATTACAAGAAAAAAATAAATTATACTTTAGTATTTCAATTGGCCCTAATTTGGTATTGCAGTTGCACTTAGAAGACAGTGGGACTTAGTTAAACCATTTCATCTTGTGGCTGACTTGGAACTTGGAAGATAGTGGCTTGGAACTAAGTTTTGCCATTTTTCTCATGTTAGATATTCTCATTATTTGCTGATTTTAAGTTGTTATTTAAGAAACTAGGGCTTGTTTTTTTATTCAGTTTGTTATTTAGGCCTTTAGGTCTCATTTGCTCATTTAATTTGTTGTTTAGGGCTCGTCGTTAATCCCTTAAATAGATTTAGATTTTAGCAATGTCAAATTGAATCGCAACTTTTGAATCTGGTTAAGCAAAAAAAAAAAACATAAAAGGGCCTCCATTTTGTAGTTCGCTTAGGGTCTCCAAAAACGTAGGAACGACTCTACGTGATATGCTCCAAAAACGTTTATATACATTGGTTCAATTACACAAAAGTTTTCTCATTCACCCCCGAAAGAATATCGACACATGATTTACATCAATTGAAAACCAAAAAAACGAATGCTGGTATTGATTCCGGTATTACAATATCGATACCGATGTTTTTCATTAAGTATTGGTTTGGTTTATTTTGTTACTGGTAGTGAATATAGTTTACGACAAAAGAAAAACTTTATTCTGAATACAACTATGTTTTTCAATAAAATTTCTATCCGAATGGAGACAAAAAGAAATTAAACTGTAGGTCCCTCGGAGGTTGAGGTTTAACCTATTCCTTGTTATGTTTAACCCACTAGCGAGTGCGGAATCCAAGCTAGCAAGCAAACCGTAGTTTAGATGAAAGTAAGGCAACAAGAGAAAGAGTAGACAAGCAAAGTATCAAAGTTTTCTCTTGTATTTCAGTGGACACGGTTACAGACCTTGACCAAACTGAAAATACTCTCTTACAAGACTTGGGTTCACACACAAAAGCTCTCAACACCTTGAACAAACTTACACAGAACTTATGTGAAATGAAACCCTCATGGGATATATATACCCATAACAGATAACCATGCACGAAGGATAAGATATTCTGGTCGAAGGATCATCTATCGACCAGAATTGCTATCGAAAGATCTCGAAGGATCCCAACATACCTCGAAGGATGATATATCCTTCGAGGTCCATTAGAATCCATCGAAGCATCATCTTTCGAGGTCATCGAAGGATACAATCCATCCTTCGATGACATCCTTCGAAACATGTTATCTTTCAAACACTAAGTGTTGATGTTTGGCCAAGTCAAACCAGGAGGATGGTTGACTTGGTCAAACACACATTCCAACACATAAACAACATAACAAAGACGTAAACACAGCAGACAAAAGACATCGTTTTATACATTACAAAATACAGACAAAGTACAGACACAAAGTGCACCAACAAACTCCCCCTTGCTGTAGCTTTGTCTCGGTCTTCGTGTCTTAAGTCTCTGACGTCCTTTCCACGGTTAGATGATGTGATGACCATGCACTACCTGCGTTCACCAGCAGATTGAAGCAATATCTGGCCATCCTTTGAAACTTCATAGCTTGATCTCTATCCTGAACTAAGTAGTTGATTTCATGATCCTTCAAAACAATGATATCCGATCTGGACATATTTGTAATCCACATCTTATCCTGAAGTTCTCCGAATTATCTCTGATAAGATCACAGCCTCACCAGTACCGCATCATAAACCCAGCAGCGGAAATTTCCAAGAAAGTCGGTCTTCATCTTTAACAGAGGAATCTTCTTTCATCACCTTGGGAGGATCGGTATACCAAACGATAACGAGCAGGGTGTTAGTCTCTGGATCAAGTGTGAACCTGATCTGCTCGTACCTTGGAAACTGAGGCTTGTACAGAGGATCCTTCCAACCCAATCTTCTCTCTAACCTGATTTTCTTCGCAAGAGATCCACCATGATTCTTTAGCTCGATGATTACATCAAGCTGGGCCAACACTGCCACATCATAATATGGAAGTGTGAGAATACTAAGGAGAGTTCTGAAGTACTGAAGACCCGTTTCTCTTTTCACAACCATGCAGTGCAGATCTTTGACAACATCCAGCTAATAATCCGACCCCCTAGCCTGATTTTTCTCCAACATCATGTAGTTTAGCCTGTTCCAACGGATTCTAGCAAGGAAATCCGCTCGCCATTCCATTAACAGTTTTCTCACGGCTTTCCTGAGCTGATGGCGAATCAGAAGAAGTATTGTCGAACTCAGCAGTCTTTGCAGAACAAATTTCATCATCAAGGGCATTACCTCTGCATCGTCCTTTCCAACATATACAGGACGTTCAGGATCAGAAACTGATGAAGATTTCTTCAATTGTGGAGAAATCAGTTTGATCCTGTGCCAGAGGAGTAGCATCAATCAAACACTCAGCAACGTCATCCAAATCAGTCAACCTCGAAATCTGTTCATCTGTCATCTCAGAAATAAACTCTCCCTCTTTCCAGTAGTTCACCCGTGACAGGATGAAACTTTTGAACACTTGAAGATTCAGGAGGATCTGTTGTAAATGTTTCCGGTTCCAGGCTGATCTGTTCAGGGTTTACAGACATTCTCCAGTGTTTCAGTCTGCTCAGTTGGGCCTGTAGAAGCTGTAAGGAGGAGTGCTAGGAGGAGCAGACGGAGTATCTTGAAAGATTACCAGATCCGGCTGCAGCAACCGGATGCAGTTGCACCGGAGCCTGAGCAGTTGTTTGATCTGGATTAGCAGCATCATCATCTTGTCATCCTCACGCCTTGCGGGAACTATTCCTAAGGTTTTTGCACCTTTCGTTCCACAAAGTTACCAACCCTCGAATAAACCCTATTGAATTTGCTGTACATGGGCTTGAAAGCCGGCATCAGTCTATCATCACGATTACTTACCATCTCCTTCAATGCTTTCGCCTGAGTCTCCAAATTGGTACTATGTCTTTTCATAATTTCCACCTCCCTATCTCGTTCCCTATTTGCCTCTTTTAACCTTTCGATTTCCTCAGCCTGTTCCTTGATCTTAACATCTGAGCTTCAACAATTTTACATAGCTGGTTGTGTGCCACTGCATCTGTTTTCGCAGGACACGTATTCTTCACATAGTTCTTGTTGTGTTACCAACTGATGTCTATTATAGTTCTTGTGTGTGGTGTGTCTACCAACTATATCACCCAATTCACTGATTTGTTCAATCAGGAATTGTACCTTGTCAGCTTCAGAAAAACCAGACAAGGTTTCTGCCAGAGATGGCCTTAAAGGCTCAGGTCTTGAAGAACCAGACTGACCAGCCTGACCCGAAGCACCTGTAGGACCAGTAATAGTGAGAGGTGGGTGAGCATGTGTACCTGAGGTGGGAGTTGCAGGCGGCTGTTGATCAACAGTCGCCGTGCGTGTCCCAGAAGACCTCTGAGGAGACGCCATTAGCTCCAGCGTCTCTTTTTCAGTAAATTGATCACCAGAAGAAGGAACCTGCTGCTCAGGAGCAGATGAAGGCTGAACAGAAACAGGAACAGAGGTGTCATCAGTAGATTTCTTCTTTGAACGAACACCCTGTCGCTTAGCCTTCCTTTTCTTAACAAAACCTGGAGAAGTGAGCGTATAATCTTCATCATCTTTATCGGAGTCTCCAGTATCACCCTTCTTCTTAATAGGTATCAACCGAGGGTTCCCGCATCTATCAAATACTTTCATCATCCAAGGAGGAGGAGGATTATCATCCTCAGACGAAGAATCACCATCACCTGAACCTCCTTCCTCTTCGGAAGATGAACTGCTTTCATCAGTAAGCTTTCTCGGCTGATCTACCTTGCCCTTTCCCTTGTCAGTCGCAACCGAACCAGACTGACCAGCAACATTACCAGCACCACCATCACCACCAGAAACAATATGAACATCAGGATCAACAGACATATCCTGAACCTCTTCAGCAGCCACATTTATATCAACCTCAGTACTAGCTGCTGCACCAGAACTGCCAGCAGACCTTCTAGTTGCCTTGATTCCATGTTTAGCTGTGAGTTGCTCATCAGCCATAGCAATTAACGCTGGTTCTTCATTATCAGAAACACTTCCTTCACAACGCCATCTGTGATTCTGTGGAGCCTCATAGTCAGGAGCATTAAGATGACCAATCAGTTTCCTATCCGGATCCGATCCCTTGTAAACTCCCATAGACTTGAAGATTAGCAGTGTGCGTTCGTTCATCGGATTCACAGGAAGCACATCTGCCTCTGCTTTAGCAAGATCAGGAATCTGATCATCTATCATCATTTGCAGAAATCGAGGGTATAACCAAACTTGGTGTTAGTTCGCTGTGAATCTGACGAAAGTGGCCTCCGAGTGTTCTCCTTCAGATTATTGAAGATATACCGAGAAATGTTGAACGGCTTGTTCAGAATCAGCGCCGTAAACAATCCCGTCAAATCAATAGGAGACAAATCATACCCAGAGCGCTTGTTGCTTAGGCAATGAATGAGAATGTGCAGAAGGAACTTATATCGAAGCGGCAGGAACTTCTTGTTGATTTGATTGGTAAGAACGTTCTCGCTGTACTTAATCCTTAACAGTAACCCACGCTGACACTGTAGCTCTATAGACGTTGGGTCTTCAGATTTATCTCCAAGCCGTAGACGTTCTCTGATAGAGTTTTCAGTAATAACCACTGGCCTTTCAGCGACTACTGCCCTGATTACTTCCTTATCATCCACCGTTTCAACCCCAGCTGTATTCCAGAAAGCCTTAATGTGAGACTGATATGCGACATGCTGAGTTGTGATAGCGTAATTGATGCGTGCCCTGTGAAGATATTCCATGATGCCAGAAAATTCCGGACTGATGCTTCCTTCCGGTTGTAAATACGCCACCATATTATGTCTAGATTCAGACATAGCTTCCAGCTCTGATTTTACCTTCTTGGTTGGTTTGGCCCGTTCCTTTTTCGCTGCCTTTGGTGCCATTTCTGCACATCACATTGACACGTAATAAGCAAGGGTCAAACAGTCAACATTGGAATTCCACACTTAGAAAATTTTCAATTTCTTGAAAAAATTCCAAGTGTTGAATTCTTCGAAGGATCCATATATCCATCGAAGGATTGAAACAAAGCACGAAAGATGGAAACCAGTTCGAAGGATGATGATCAAACTCGAAAGATGTTATTTATCTTGAAAGATGTCAACCTTATCGAAGGATCATCTTTCGAGCAATCAGATATTTTTGAAAGATATCATGATCATTCGAAGGCTGATCCAACGAAAGATGATCTTTCGAGATATCTACTATCTTTCGAGATTCACCTCGAAGGGTGCTGTTTAGCACATCTCTCGAGGTGATGACTCATCATCTTCCGTTCCGGCTACTGTTCAATCAGCGCATTTTTCCGGCAGGATTTCAGGTGTTTTTCCGGTGATTTGTTTTACATTTTATTCAAGTGAGTTTTTATGGAAAAACAAGAACATTATCATCACCATTTCAAAACATCAGGATTTTAAACCAAAACGGACATTAACACAAACACATCCATCAATTTTAACCATAAACCCTAACTTTTTCAAACATCACCCTGTTTATCCAAACCAACATCAGTTATTAACATCAGTCATTAAGATTCAATCCAAACAATTTTGACATGCACAAACAGATACAATATCATCACATGATCATTAACATCACTGATTCATAACCTAAACATTCAAATTCTACAAAAAATAAGAACATTAAAGGATGAATAACATGATCAATGACATGTTTATGAAGTTTTGTTTTGATGTTTGTTAACAGATTAAAACATAAACATCCTACCAAGTATCTTATGAGAATCCTGATGTTAACAAGTGATTTTGAAAATTTGGGCAGAGTTTCGAGAGAAATGAGAGGGTTTTGAGAAAGGTTTTTTGAAACTGTTAAAGGTGAAAGAAGAAGAAGACACCTTTTATACTCTCACCTCGAAAGTCCAACCGCCTCGAAGGATTCAAACCATTCGAAAGATGAACAGTGTCTCGAAGGATGACCTTTTGATTTCGAAGGATCCGTATGAGTCTCGAAAGATCCAGATATTTGAAGGATCTGGATCGAAGGATACCAGATATTTTGGGATCCTTCGAAGGATATCCTTCGAACTATATCATCTTTCAAAGGGTCTAGTCAAACTCGAAGGATCAATTTGTCAAATCCTTCGTTGACCAGGCATCTTTCGATTGAGACTGTTGACATTCATTGACTATCTTGACCATCTGATCTTTCGAGGGCCAATGCTTCCTCGAAGGATCAGATTTCCCACCAACACTTGGATTTTAGGGAATTTCCAATTCAACCCTTCAAATTTTGAGGTTTTTCAATAATGACCATTTTGAAAGTTGTCCGTTATGAAGTTCTGCAGGGTTAGTTTTATGAAATATCTCGGCTTGTCAGGTATCGGATCGAGCACCAACATCAGTTAATCAAAAATAATGTTAAATTGAAAATCTTTTTGGATTTTGTGGTTTGATAAAATAAAAGGCAACAATTTTAAAATCCTTTGAATGTTATCAAACGACATCACCGCTAATGTCGTGCTGATATGCACCAAACGACAAAAACTGTTTAAAATTAAAGCAGTAAATTAAGCAGTAAGTAAATATGTACAAACACAACAATATTTTTGCGAGTTTCTGGCGAAGAGAATCATATCAGCTTGCGGTCTTTTGTCAAAACACACTTCCTTTTAAAAATTCTTTTACAGAGGTGGATAAGTATTCTACCACAATTACCGATATTGTTGTCCACTTAAACTCAGCGATCAAGTGTAATCATAATACAATGAGATACGTTTAAGGTATGATTTATACTTACCGACCGGTGTTCATCCACTCACGACACATTCCCGTATCAAGGTATGCACGAGAGTTCATCTTACTGGGGAGTATACCATTTATCATCCGTTTTAACGTATATATATTTACAATGTGAACAAGTCACTTATTTGAGTTTGAAAACAAGCCCTATGTGATAGAATCACTTATTGATGAGGAACTTGATTTCAATGCATGAGGGCACAGGAGCAAGTCCGTGAACAGGTCAGTACTTCCGTACAGCAGAGAGACGAACTTGACTCCCGGATAAATGTGATATTTTATCACTTATTTTGATGGACATGTGATTGTTTATCACTTATTGAGGTCGAATGCAGTATGAGATATGTACACGTTTGTATGGTATCATGGAAGAACTTAGACTTTGTCTTTTATAGAAACACCCATGATACCCAGATGATAAACAACATAAACCCCGAATATCTCAGAACCTCGGCAATCTATCAAACGAAATTTCGGTACCAAGACCATATGCCAATGAACGGTTCCCACGCGGTTTTCAGTCTGTTATGTTTATATCTCCTGCATATTTTAAAATGATCGTGAGTCTACCGGTACATCATTAGTAAAGCTACTTATCATTTTCTTTTTCTTTTGATTTCTGGAAACATGTTTCAACCGACCTCTGATGTAATATCACTTTCTCTTATATTGCCAAGAAACTCATTTTTGTTTTTCTATTTTTTTTTGTGTTTTTCTGAATTTTCTCCCCCTTAAATGCAGAAAGTAAATAAATTAAAGACATATTTTTGTATTTTTGTGGTTTTTCAATGTTTTTGTATTTTTCTTGAAACTTTCTCCCCCTAAAATTCAAAAATAAAGTGAAGTAAAAATATTTTTGGATTTTTGGTTTTTAGAAAAATATTTACAAAAACGATTTCCTGATGTCGGTTACTCTTGCTTCACCTTAATGCCGTTTACCAAAAGTAAGTAATCAAATCTTGATTTATCAAATGCTTTGGTAAAAAGGTCGGCACGTTGGTGGTCGGTATGAATATGAACCACATCGATAAGTCTCTTTTCAAAACAATCACGTATGAAGTGATATTTAATATCGATGTGCTTCGTTTTCGAGTGCTGTACAGGATTTCTAGTGATCTGTAAGGCAGCCTCATTATCAACATAAATAGGAGTAGTTAGGAATTCAAAACCGTAGTCCCGCATCTGTTGTTGGATCCATAGAACCTGGGAGCAGCAACTAGACGCAGCAATGTATTCTGCTTCACATGTAGACGTAGCCACACATGTCTGCTTCTTGCATTGCCAAGTGACTAGGCGATTGCCTAAGAACTGACATCCTGCTGTAGTTGATTTTCCATCTTTCTTGCAGCCGCCGAAATCAGAATCACTGAAAGCTTTGAGATCGAAGTTATCATCCTTAGGGTACCATAACCCGGTGTCAGGGTAACTCTTCAGATAACGAAAGATCCTTTTGACAGCAGCATAGTGAGAGACCTTCGGATTCGCTTGATACCTAGCGAGAAGATAAGTTGGATACATAATGTCGGGTCTTGATGCGGTGAGATACATTAAAGATCCAATCATAGCACGATAGAGCGAAGAATCCACAGCATCTCCTTCGTCATCCGGAGTAATTCCATGATTCTGAGGAAGAGGAGTAGAAATAGGCTTCGAATCGGACATCTGGAACCGGCTCAAGATGTCCCCGACGTACTTGGTTTGATGAATAAAGATTCCAGATTCGGATTGATTAACTTGCAAACCCAAGAAGAACGTCATTTCACCCATCGCACTCATCTCGAATCGATCTTGCATCACCTTTTCAAATTCTTTACACAACTTATCATCGGTATAACCAAAGATAATGTCGTCGACATACACTTGTACCAACAGAAGATCTTCACCATTCTCTTTGATGAAGAGGGTACAGTCGATCAAACCCCGTCTAAAACCATTGCTGAGCAGATAGGTAGACAACGTTTCATACCAAGCCCGAGGTGCTTGATGAAGACCATATAACGCCTTGTTTAGAAGTAAAACCCTGTCAGGATGTAATGGATCTTCAAACCCCGGTGGTTGCTCGACATATACTTCCTCCTCGACTACTCCGTGTAGAAAAGCACTTTTGACATCCATCTGGTACACCTTAAACTTCTTGAAAGATGCGTAGGCTAGAAAGATTCTAATAGCCTCCAGACGAGCAACAGGAGCATACACTTCATTGTAGTCAATGCCTTCAATCTGACTAAAGCCTTGGACAACCAACCTTGCTTTATTTCGGACAACAATCCCACGGTCGTCCTTTTTGCACTTGAACACCCAGCGAGTTCCGATCTTTTTGTAGTTATCGGGCATATCAACCAATTTCCATACGCCCAATTTCTCAAACTGCTGAAGTTCTTCTTGCATTGCTTCCACCCAGGAATCATCCTTCAATGCCTCCTTCCAAGATTTAGGTTCTTCTTGGCTAACATAGCAGGCAAAGGACCATTCATTCTGTTGTCCCGATTCTCTTATTTCAGCATACAAGCCAGCATTTTCGTTGTTTCTGATTTGATTTCTTGTCCTTACACCACTGAGAACATCACCTATTATATTCTGCTGAGGATGAATGTTATGAATTCGGGTTTCAGTAACTTGAGGAACTTCAACATTTGACCTCAAGTTAGTGATATTTAAATTCCCGATATCATTCTGAAGCTGGTGAGTTGTAGAAGATGATGCATTTTCTTCTTGGATAATTTGCGCAGACACTGGATCCGTTGCTTCTGAAGTACCTTGAACCGGACGCAGTGCTTCACCATCATTTGCATCAACATACTCCTCATCTTCCGATGACAAATTGTAATCGACAGCATCATTAAACACCTCATTTGAAGCGAGATTGTTGACAGAAGAAGATGCTTGTGAGTCAACAATGATTGGACGAGCTAACTGAGAGCCAGTCGCATTCTCACTTTCAGACAACATTTGAGCAATTGCATTGTCATCATCAAATGTCGGCAGATTGAATGAGTCGAAAAGACCATCATAATCGAACATCCATGGATCTCCAGAAGGCTTCGGAGGATTAGAATATCTTTGAACTCTTACTTCACCCCATTCTTCAATCCTTTTGGTAGTCAGATTCCATACACGCAGATTAGGAGTAGCATACCCAAGGAAGTAACCTTCGATAGCTTTTGCACCAAACTTCCCATCAGGCTCAATCATGGTACATGGTGCACCAAAAGGTTCTAGATATTCCAAGTCAGGAGTCTTCCTGTGTAGGAGTTCGAAGCACGTTTTTCCATGTCTTTTCACTGTGAGAACCCTGTTTAACGTGTAGCAAGCCGAGGCAACAGCTTCAGTCCAGAATCGAACTGGAAGCTGAGACTCAACCAACATGGTTCTTGCAGTCTCAATTAAGGTTCTGTTCTTTCTTTCAGCGACTCCATTTTGTTGTGGCGTGTACCGAGAGCTGTATTCATGAAGGATTCCTTTTGCAGTGCAAAACTCATCCATAACCCTGTTTTTGAACTCGGTACCGTTGTCGCTTCGAATTCGCCTCACCTTTAGATTATACAGATTTTCCAACAAGGTGATCAAATTCTTCAGAATTTCTGGAGTCTCGCTCTTGTGGACCATGAAGTCAACCCATGAAAATCTTGAGTAGTCATCAGTAACTACCAAGCAGAAAACTTCTCCGTGCACACTCTTGTGTTTGACTGGGCCGAAAAGATCCATATGCAAACGCTCGAGTGGCATGTTGACAGTGTTAACCTTCTTCAATGGATGAGATTTCTTGGTCTGCTTTCCCTTTTGACATGGCACACAGACATCTTGAAGTTGAAAGTTCTTCACATTAACACCTCTCACCAAGTTGTTTTTGACTAGGTGATTCATTTTTCTGAGGTGAATATGACCCATCCGTCTGTGCCAAGAGATCGTCTCCTTTTCAGTGGCTTTTGAAATGAAGCAAGTAACTTGTTTTGACTGAGTTATTGCTTGGCTCATATCAAGGACATACAAATCATTAACTCTTGGTGCTGATAAGAGAATCCATTCAGCGGGAATCTTGAATCCTGGCTTCAGCACATAACAACCGGCATCATCAAAGTGCACGGTGAACTTCTTGTCGCAGATTTGAGAAACACTCAAGAGATTGTGATCCAATTGCTTCACATAATTGATCTTGTCGAAACTCACAATCCCATTAGAGATCATTCCCTCGCCGGTGATATAACCTCCCTTGTCGCCAGCAAATGCAACATATCCTCCTCTTATACTTCGAACATCAAAGAGAAGACGATAGTCGCCAGTCATGTGCCTGGAAGCCCCACTATCAACAATCCAAAGACTATTAATAGTTCCTCCTGGAGCCGCCTGCACATGCAATTAACACATCAGTTTGAGAGGGGGACCCAAGCCTTTGTGGACTTGGGTCGTCCTTGATCATCAAGGAAAGTGATCTCAATCACTTGATGATTAGGAAATAAAACCTCTGGTGCTCCCCCTGACTTAATTACCTGTTTTTGTCTCCAAGCTTGTTGTCCTGTACCAGTATTTGTTTTAATTGTTTTTGTATTTACTGGTTTTACACTTGTAGGTTTAGCTTGTACAGGTTTTTCATCCTTGACCTCTGATTTTAAGGCCTTCTCAATTACCTTTTTGTTCTTTTGTTTTACCTTCTTTTCCCTTTCTTTCAAGACACGTGGGTCTTGTTTCGGGGAAACCGGTTGTTTTTGGTAATTGGTTTCTTGGGGAGCACTTGTTTTTCCTTTCAATTTTTGCAAGTATGGACAATATCTTACAATGTGCCCAACTGTTCCACATTCAAAACACATTCTCCGCTCTACAAACCTCGGAGAAACGTGTTGATGACCAGACGAAGAACCAGATACTGAACTTTGTGATCTAGATGTGCTTGGACCTAAGTCACATCCATTGGTGTGTTGGGTATAATTGTTCTCATCATTTCTCTTTAAAATTCTAACTTGTTTTACAAATTCAATGTTAGATTTATTTTGAAATGTTTCAAGTTTGTCCGTACCCTTTGATCCAACAAAGTTCACTTTCTGTTCTCTTTTCTTAGCCTGAGCTCTTTTGTTTTGCACCCTTTGAACCTTAGGTTGCTCAACCTTAGATTGTTGAATTTTAGGTTGTGCAGCCTTAGGTTGAGGAGCCTTAGACTGCTCAACTTTAGGTTGTTGAACCCTTGGTTGTTCAGTCTTAGGCTGCTGAGCCTTTGGTGCTTGAGCATTCTTGTTTTGAGCCCTCTTTTCTTGTACCTGGCCCTTACCCTTTCCAGAATTCACTTGTTGTTTTCGCTCAACTGGCAGTTTTTGGTTTCCGTATTGTTTTCTAATTAGCTCACACGGAATTGGTTCACATTGAGTGACCGTCACTTTGTTACCTTTGTTTCCCAAAAACTTATCAGTTCGTCCTTCAAAAATTTTCTCAATTAAATCTTGATTTACATTTTTGATTGGAAAATCTCTATCAGAATAAATTTTGCTGTCTCCCTTGAGCGTATACAACAAGTTATTCTTTTCACTGCTAGGTACACTGGGCTTCATTGCCTTTGGTGTTTCAGCCTTACTCGGTTTCACTGGTGGATCACACAAGATGTGATTCTCAATTGGAATGTCTGGTGTAACCGAGTTAGGCTGTGGTTTCTCATTTTCTTCAGATTCATCGTCCGAAGACTCAGCATCCTCAATAATCGGAGGACTCTGTTCCTTAACAGACGATGAATTTTTCACATTCTCAGATTCAGATTGCCCCGAGGATGATGTACCAGTTGTGAACCCGAGGCCTGCTGCAAAGTCATCTAGACCGAGTGGCACAGTAGGTTCAAAACGGGGCATATCCTCGTCATTAGGCGACTTGGAGTAATTGTGATTCATCGGGGGAGGACATGATTTGTAACCAATACATTTTGTATCCCCCTTTTTCCTTTGGACATCAATAATGTGATCCAAAACATAGCGGGAATTGGAATAGCTTTCCAATTTCTGCTTGATTGTTTCACATTCACATCTAGCTGTAGCTAACTCTACCATTTGTTTCTCAATTGTGTCAATCAAATTATTATTAGCATGTTGTTTTCTCAAAACAGCCTTTTGAAGTTCAGAAACATCATGTTTTAATGACGCAATTGTTGCTTTAAACTCCTTTTCATTTCTTGTTAAAAACAAGTTAGCCTCAGTTGCTTTAGAAAGATCAACAATCAATTCTTGATTGTGTTTGTGTGTGATTTCAAAAAGACTTTCCTTTTCTGCATATTCTAGACATTTAGCACATTCAACAGCAGCAGAAATAGAGTCAGATTTAGAATCACATACCTGAGAGGTTTGTCCTTCAACATGAGCCATGAAGGCTGTATGAAAAGAAAAAGATCCATCTTCAGAGAAAAATTGAGAAAGCTTCTCAGAAGTTCCAGCAGCTTTCTGGCAAAGAATAGATCTTCTCTTGCATAATGCTTCAGCATCAGCCAATAGCTCATCAACCTCCAGATCTAAAGCCTCACTTGATAGATCACCAGCATCAAGTGATTCCCCATCCATACTTCCACTATAACCCGAGCTATCTTCATCTTCTGAAGATTCACCAGCAGACACGGGTTCTTCAACCTTTTCAACCACCTTAGCATAACATGCTGTTCCACCATTTCCTCCTTCACCAAGCTGAAGATTCCAGTTGCAAATCTCATCAGCTTGAACAACTAATCCTCTGTGGGGATTAGAGTTTGCGGTTCCAGATGTATTTCCTCCCACGGGAACTATTTGTCTGTCAGAATTGTTCTGTTGTTGCTGAGGCTGTCTTTGATTCCTGAACGGATTCTGATTGCCTTGCTTGGGTGGCTTCTGACATTCCCGCTTGAAATGACCCTTTTCACCACAGTTAAAGCAGGTGACAGCATTCTTATCAAAACCATACTTGGTGTTGTTGTTGCTTTCCAAGTTGGTTCTCCCCGTTCTCTCTATAAACTCTTTAGCTCTACGAATAGCACTAGCAAGAGCCCACTTTATATCCATCATCTCAAACTCTTCTTTATCAACCTGCTGATAATCTTCGTTGGTTAGGTTGATATTTCCAATCTGACCCGCAACCAACCCACAGTAGGCGCTAACCAAGGTGTTCAACATCTCCATATGTTCATTGGCTATCTCAACACTGACTTTTGAAAAATTGGAAGTATCCAATCTGACAGTGTTCGGATTGGAAGTAGCTTGAAAGCTTGAAGAACTTCCATAAAATCCCTGCTGTTGTGGTTGTTGCTGTTGAGCTCTGTTAGGATCCAAGAAAGGCGGTGGAGTGAATTGTTGAGCTGTCTGCTGTTGTTGTTGTTGAGAAGAAGAATCTGGTCTTGAATACATCATTGTGTATGCTGAAGGATCAAATTGATTTGCTGTTGAAGGTCCAGTGTTGGAGATGAACGCTGTTTGAAGCTTAGCATGCTGAGAAGCTGGCTTTTCTCCAGTAATACCACCTGCAATCCCAAAATACATCTCTGGATTCTGAGGAGTGATTGTTCTTTTCGCCTTGAGCTTTTCTTCAACATCTTTGTTTTCCAATTTCTGTATTAGCTCATAAATGGTAATTGTATCCAGAACACCGTTTTCCTTGAGAATCTCAAGATAACTGCTCCACTTTGCTGGTAAGGCATCAGCAAATCTCTTCACCATATCTTGTGGAGTGGCAGAGACTTTGAAGGCAAACATTTCACTCAACAGATGGTGAAATCTTGTAGACAACTCTGCTAGACCTTCATTCTCCATGCAGGTAAAACCTTCAAACTCTTTCTTTAGCAGCTCCTGCTTGATCTTCCTTGATTGAGCATTTCCTTCACACCTTAACGTGAGCATATCCCACAAACTTTTGGTAGTCGTACAGTAGACGAATTGGTGGTATATATCTCTGTGAAGAGCCTGCGTGAGAATCATAAATGCTTTCTTTTCCAATTCAAACTTCTTCTTATCTTCGTCAGACAGTGTGCTGTAAGTTTCTGGATTTGATCCTGCAACTTCCAACTCATTTTCAAATGAAGTGAAGAAACACATCCATAAGTCTTGACCTTGCCCCTGAACATAAGTTCTCAGCCTTTCTTTCCACCATCCCCAATCATTGATGTGATTAAGCTTTGGCGGTTTCGTGCTTGTACCAGTTTCACTATCGTTCTGCATCATTGCTTGAATGCTGTTGCTTTGATTAGTGACCAATGCCCATTGATTTGCAGTTATCATTGCAGCTTGAGTTGGGGCAATAGCCTGCATCCATGCAGTTTTGTTGAACTCTGGCGCAGATTGCGTGGTTGATGATTGCGTAGATGATGACTGTGGAGTCAAAGTTGTTGTAGTCCACGCAGATGGATCCCATTGACCGTTTGTTCCCATTTTATATTTAATATATTAGGTGAAAATTAACTTTAGAAAAATTGATTTTCACAAACTATGTTAAAAATTTCGAAGGATAACAAACAGCCGAAGGATGTAGGATCGAAAGACATGAAATTCACAACTGTTAAGTCTAAACAAATAAGACTCGAAGGATGCACGAAAGATGACACTTGTTCGAAGGATCAACAGTGTTCGAAGGATCACTGTTGAGATTCGAACAATAACCTCGAAAGATAACTTTGAAAGATTCACCTACACGAAGGATCCTTATCTTTCGAAATGAACAGTAACTCGAAGGATGTATCTTTCGAAAAGATTCCTTGACTCGAAGGATAACTCACTGACTTCGAAGGATGGTTATCTTTCGAATGTCCTTGATCGAAGGATGATCTTTCGAGCTCGAAAGGTATCTTTCGATGGTCTGACACACTGACAGAAAGGACGACAGGTTGGTGAAAAGGTGATGTGGTTGGTGACCAACTTTCGGCAAAGAGGATGATCTGACAACAACTTTTCACCAAGTCAGATTTGACTTTGAAAATAATGCCCAAAAAGGAAGCTTCTTATCCACACCAAGCAACCGGAGTTTGACCGGAATATTGGCCGGAAAACACAAACCTTTTCAAACAAGATTTTTAAGTTACCCAAACCTTCCCGTAACACACCCGGTTAGTTTAGAACACGTTTTTATGGTTAAAAATGCAAGAAACACACTAAAAACGGGTGCTAAACCAAGAAAGTTTTTGTCCAAACACAACCAAAGTCTTGCACAAACCCGGTTTTAACAAGGAAAAGAGCCACGGCTCTGATACCACTTGTAGGTCCCTCGGAGGTTGAGGTTTAACCTATTCCTTGTTATGTTTAACCCACTAGCGAGTGCGGAATCCAAGCTAGCAAGCAAACCGTAGTTTAGATGAAAGTAAGGCAACAAGAGAAAGAGTAGACAAGCAAAGTATCAAAGTTTTCTCTTGTATTTCAGTGGACACGGTTACAGACCTTGACCAAACTGAAAATACTCTCTTACAAGACTTGGGTTCACACACAAAAGCTCTCAACACCTTGAACAAACTTACACAGAACTTATGTGAAATGAAACCCTCATGGGATATATATACCCATAACAGATAACCATGCACGAAGGATAAGATATTCTGGTCGAAGGATCATCTATCGACCAGAATTGCTATCGAAAGATCTCGAAGGATCCCAACATACCTCGAAGGATGATATATCCTTCGAGGTCCATTAGAATCCATCGAAGCATCATCTTTCGAGGTCATCGAAGGATACAATCCATCCTTCGATGACATCCTTCGAAACATGTTATCTTTCAAACACTAAGTGTTGATGTTTGGCCAAGTCAAACCAGGAGGATGGTTGACTTGGTCAAACACACATTCCAACACATAAACAACATAACAAAGACGTAAACACAACAGACAAAAGACATCGTTTTATACATTACAAAATACATACAAAGTACAGACACAAAGTGCACCAACATAAACACAACTGTTTATTTAGCTTTCTTTAGTATAAAAATGAACACCATGTTGTTCAGGGTATCAATTCAGTTCAGTTCTTTTTGGCAAGGTTTTATGACACAAAAATTGTCTCATAAAACCTAAAAAGTATAAAACATTAACTCACGATACACCCAAAAGTATATCAACGTGTGTTTTACATCGATCAAAACTTTAGAAACGAATACCGATATTTGTACCGATGTTGTTCGCACGGTATCGGTTGAGTTCATTTGTTACCTGTACTTGGTATAATTACAAGAAAAAAATAAATTATTTTGAAGACACACTCGGTTTTTAATAAAATTTATATCCGGATGTTTAGAAAAAAATTAAACACAACTGCGTATTAATTTTTTTAAATTAACGAACACAATTTATTAGAGAAAAATAAACTAAATCATAAATAAATGGTAGTATAAGGTGTCAAAATGAAGCTTAAAATATATAATCTGTGCCATTATGACATTGCAACTTGTGAATGGTAATAGTACTATTCATGGCAATTGCAAATTGTTTTTAGAGCAACCACAACGTGCAAACCTTACAAACCCTCCCAAAAAGTCACATCAGCACCACATCGGATTCACAAACCTCCTTTTAAAATCACACTTTCCCCCGATGTACAAACTTCTATAAACTCAACCACGCTCTCCACATGATCACATACTTTTACTATATTTTATATATCTCAAAACACCTATGATCTGAAGATCAAACAAGATTTACAGATCCGAAGATCAAACAACATAGTGGTACTTTGTGCTCATCCAGTTTCACGTGTGGCAACGAAGATCTAAAGATCGGCACATGTTGTTCCATCATTTACATGTCTCATATACATATTTACCCACATTCTTATGTACTTTTGAGTCTTTATTATGAGGAAAAACACTACCTAAGTCGTTCCTTATATATTTTCATAGGATTTAAGGCTCTAGAAATGAAAAATGGAAGAAAAGTTGCATGTTTACCTCATGCACGACCATGTACCACATGTGCACGCCTATGTCGCCTCAAAGTCCGCCTTTGACAAGTAGAAGAAACCATGGGCTATAGATGTGTCACACCCCAAAAATGTCACAGCGGAAATATAAACGTGACGGTGACGGAGGTTGGTACCCATATAAGTCTTTGTGGTCGATGCTATAGTTATTTTGGACATTTTGATCATTTAAAAAAAAACATAGTTTTTAATATTACCACATCCATCATGAACAAGTCCTAATTGTTTGACCCTTAGAGGTCTTATTACACACGGTCCCGTAGTTTAAAAGTGTCCAAACATTATTTTAATACATAAGCATCACACAACCACATGACAACGCAAGCCAAAATTCTCCGAAGCCGAACTCATGCACATGTAGAACACGTAAAAATCAAGCGTCAACACAAAGGAAAGTGAGTTCACATATAATTTTCGTAACAATTTGTTTAAGGAAAACTTACATGATAAAAACATTTTAATTTTTAAAAACATTCACGTATGTTTAAGAAATACCATTTTATTTCCTTTGAAAATGTCATAGTAATATTATTGGAATCAGGACTGCAACCGCATTGCGCATGGAAAGTATATTCCATGAATCAGTTTTAATATTAATCTTTTTGTTATAACTTCAGTTTCGTAAGTTTGCAAGACATTACGAGCTATATAAAACGATTGAGGTTTCAATCCATACTAGACAATTAAAGAATTCAAATTCGCCGCTAAGTAGATCGGAGCAACCGATCACGACGGGGTAGTCAACCCCATAGATCTATTAACGATTCTACGCGTGCATTACTTAAGTGATTAAAAATGGCTATTGATGCGTGTGTAGTGTAATATTATTTTGATGAGTATTTAAGCCCCTTTTTACACTTTTAGCCAAGTTTTAAATTTATAAAACACGATATTCACTAACACTAAACACACATATGGGCAAGTGCACCCATCGTGGACGTAGTATAGTGTTGGTAAGATACCGAGGTCGTCCAAGGACACAAGAGCTTTTAATACCGGTTTATCCTCAACGTCTAATCAAATCAAAAAGTGAGAAAAATGTTTTAAACTAAGAAAATAAAAACTAACTAAATGCTGAAAAATAAAAATAAAATAAAAACAGATAGACAAGATGAATCACTTGGATCCGACACGTGTATTAGTATAACCTTTGATTATTTTCGCACTTTTGCACTTGTTTAAGAGATTATCTTAGTTATTGTAGTAGGCCCCTCTTTTAAAGGCGACGTTACCCTCAACCCAGTAGTTTGAGTCAGCAAGGATACAATCCTAAAGGGTCGGATTATTGAAAGATAATGAATTAAGTTATTAATGCAAATTATGGTAGGCCCCGCTTTTGGCGGTGACGTTACCCTCGGCTAAGTAGTCTGAGTCAGCAGGGATACAGTCCTAAATAGCCGGGTTATAGTATTAATAGTAGTTAACTTATGAGGGGGTCAAAGAGTTTGGATCCCCGCCATCCAATACCTATGGGCATTGAAGGAGATCCTACTAAATTTGACCCAGGTCCCAAGCAGGACCTCTAAACGCTGAACAAGGGCAAGACCCTTACCAAACCGTTCCCTTAACCCCCGACCAGGTAGCCAACATACCTCCATATAGACCGTGGAGATATGAATGGTGAAAATCTTTTATTTTATATAGACAGTAAAATAATGCCAAGACACCACGGACAAACGATAAGGAAAGATCACCTTCAACATAAGTAACTAGTTATTAAAGTCATTAATACAAAACCAAATAAAAAGTGCAAAAGATTAAAAATAAAAAGTATTATACTAAACACTTGTCTTCACCAAGTGATGTAAGAGACTTAGGCAAACATGGCCTTGATTGTCAAGAACTCTTACGATCAATCTTGGATCCCGAGACGACTCACACACTCTACGATGGACAATGGATGATGGTGGTGGATGATGGTGTTATGGTGGTGGTGGGTGGTGGATGAGGTGTAAGAGAGGTGGTGTGCCAAGGGATGAGAGAGAATGAAGCCAAGCTCCTCTATTTATAGGCTGAACAGAAGGCTGGACACGGCCCCGTGTCCGCTGGACACGGCCCCGTGCCCGTCTGACATTCTCTCACTTCATTAATTGTAATTGCGAATTACAATTAATGCGCCTGCTGTACTTTCACCACGCCCCAGTGCTCGCTGGACACGGCCCCGTGGTGGGCAATGGAAGCTTCTACTGGTTTGTCTTTTCTACTGCTTCCTGGGCACGCCCCCGTGTTCGCTGGACACGGGGCGTGTTCAGACTCTGTTTCTTCTCCTTTGCCTTGGGAGGTGCCGTTGAGGGTCTGGGCAGTCCACTTTTGTTCCTTTTGTTGTATTTTATGGTAGAATTAGTTGTCTTTTTGCTTCTTTTGTGATTTTGAGCTCATTTCATCCTGAAAATACAAAAGGAAGACAAAAACACTCTTTTTCCAACATTAGTACTTAAAAAGGGTTAGTTTTATGTCTTAATTGATGTGATTTATATGTTGCATTTTACACACATCAAATACCCCCACACTTGAACTTTTGCTTGTCCTCAAGCAAAACTCTTTAAATGTGGCTTACACTCCCAAATGGAATAGGTAGAAGAGAAGTTTTTTAGCTTGTCCTAGAGTGTCGGGAATCCAAGGTTTTTATAGGTTTTATTTTTATTTATTTACAATCCTATTCGTTATGATTTATTTTGAACGTTTCATAAGATGAATTACTTATTTGGGCATAGCATGCCTTATTAAAATTCCATTTATATACAAGTTCACATACCTCACGGGAGATCACTCAACACTCGGCCGAAGGTGTATATTTTTAGTGAATCACTCGAGAGCGGCACGGAACTCACGTCTTCCATAGGCTTGCCAAGCAATCAATCCTCCTCTTTTTTAACTTTTTACCTTTGTAAATATCAAGAGGACTTTTTGGGTGAAGGCTTGGGTTTAAAGGTGGGTGGTTGGTTAGTGGTTAGTAAAAAGGGCGAAAATCGTAACAAGCGTCGGTTTTCGTGAAGTACCTTGTTTTTAGTGACTTTTTATTTTGAAGTATTTCTCCAAACAAGCTTTTATAGCTTTTGTTTGTTTTGACTTCATCATTGTTTTTTTTTTTTTTTTTTTTTTTTTTTTTTTGATTGTCACATAAAAAGGTGAGTTTACGAAAAAGCGAATCTTGTTACTAAAATAAAAAATAAAAAGGTTTTTGGTGGGTAAAAAGGGTTTTGGTGTAATGAAATGAAAGGTTTAGGCTCAAAGGGGCTATCTAGGGGGATTTTGGGTAGGTAAAAAAAATGAAAAATAATGGTTTTGAAAGAAAAAATGGTTAGTCCTAATGCCTCCATCATTTACTTACTTGGGTTTAAGTTGGTAAGGACCGGGAATGTATCGTCGTGGCAAGTTCTAGATTTGTAAGGACCGAGCGGCTATTCACACAAGAAACGAAAAAATGAGCATTTAATCTAAATGTGTGTATTTTTATGCTCAATAAAGGCTCAAAACTCACTTTTGTGGGAATGGGTTTTTAATGTGACCAAGCATATAAAATCGAATTTTTAACTAGACTTGTTATACCGTTTCATAATTTTCTTATGTTGGTTCTTTTTTTATCACGACGCTATCGGTTGTAAACTTGTAAAAATATAACCTTTTTAGAACTTGTTATTCCCAACTTAAACTAAGACAAGTAAATAAAAAAAATGAAAAAGTTTTTGAAAAAAAAAAAATTGGGGTGTTTAGCGGTTCCAATAGAGTTTTGTGTAAGGCTTGTGTTTAGGATTTTGCAAAATTTCAAGGGTTTAAGCATCCCCCCCACACTTAAATTACACATTGTCCTCAATGTGTCCAAAAATAATGTTTTTGGTTGATTAGAATGTATAAAAGTGGGTTAAAACGCAAAGATTTATGTTACTGGCATCCTGGACACGGCCCCGTGTTGACCGGGCACGGCCCCGTGGTCAAGTGCCAGTAACACAAATTACAGAATTGAAACAGAAGCCTGGACACGGGGGCGTGTCCGCTGAACACGGCCCGTGTCCAGTTACCTGAACTGGGCGATTTTCTACAGGGGCTCAGCACGGGGCCGTGTTGGTTGGGCACGACCCGTGTTGAGCCTTCTGTGATGGAGATTTTTGTCGGGTTGCTCTGTTCTTCGTGCATGGTTCCATTTTTCTCGTTCCCTTTTTCATCCATTACCACCATGAGTGTGTTTTATACTCACGACAACCATCAATCATAAAAACCATCATAGTATTGCAAATCATAGAGAGACATTACATAAAGATAAAAATTACATAAATATTAAACTTATGGAGTTCTAGCCCTATGTTTTATTTTAATTTTAGCAAAATTTCCAAGAAGCTACTAGTCTTGGTTAGATAAGGCTTTGTAGAACTCCTCCTTTCAGGTGCGGTTCTCCTCATATGTCGGCAAGCCACTCCTCTACCTCCCTTGGAAGGAGAAAAGAGGGCTCGTTTGCATTGGTTTGAGGAGTTTCAACTTCCGCTGGAACTTCTTGTGGGTTTTCCATAGGAGGTTCTGCGGGAAAGTCTCCCCACCCGGTAGGGTTGTTAACACCGAGTGCCAAGTTCCAGTCTTGTTGTGGAAGGACTGGTTCCATAGGGGGTGCTACCAAAATGTTTAACCTTTGGTGCAAAAGGTTAATCTCTTGGAAGCTGCTTTCAAGTCCCATTGTAAGATCGTTAATACGGTCAATGAGGACCTCCTCTACTGACGTCATTTCGTCGAGAGCTTCCCTTAGCGCTATCACGTAGTGCACAAGTGTAGCTTCAACGGAAGGCCTCCTTCCCCTTCGGCTGTTTGAGGAATGAACGGATGATGTTTCGCTGTTTTCACTCGCCATTCTACGAAAAATAAACCAAAAGCAGTTTATATGACGAAACAGTTTCTGGACACGGCCCCGTGCTCATTGAGCACGGCCCCGTGTTCATCTTTCTGCAGAATTTTGGAGCAAGGAATCTTGGGTTTTTAAGTTATTTTCTGAGTTTATGCAAGCTTTTTGACAGTAAATAACTTTAAACAATGTTACATAACATGTTTTTACCAAGATTCTATGATCAAAACTCATTGTTCCCTACCACAAAGATTGAAAATTCAAACTTTTCATGGTAGTTCTTGAAGAAAGATGAAGAAGAAGGAAATGTCTAGAAGAGGAAAGGACAAGATGGGTTGTTGGAAACTTCTTTTAGACTTACCTAGGATTGTTTGAGAGAAGATTCCTTCAAATCTCTGTCCCCAAGTTGGTCCAAATGTGCAGGATTTTTGGCTGCATTTATAGAAAACGACAGCCTGCTGGACACGGCCCCGTGTCCGTTGGACACGGCCCCGTGTGCAGATGAAATTCTGACACAGTTTGTCCGTATTCTGACGTTCTGATCAGAGGGGAATCTTTTGGTGGACACGGGGGCGTGTTGGCCGGGCACGGCCCCGTGTCGGAAAGCTGTCTTATGAAGTTTTGTCTTTACTAAGGAGCTAATCTATATCGGGTGGCTCTTGACTTGTTGGAACAACCCCAAAGTGCCTAAGATACCTTAATTGTCCTATACTAAGGCGAGAACGCAAGAGGTTGTCGGTGAGGGTAATTCCTATTTTCATTCTAGGTGGAAAAGTCCAACCCTTTCCCGGGCTCTCGTTAAAGAAGGTGTATGCCGAATCGCTCAGGTCTATGTATGCATCGAACGAAGTCGATGGGGAGTCCTTCACGGCACAATCGGCACAGGGACGACTATCGTCCGCGTCTTTTCTAGGTAAGAAGGTATTTTCGGAAGCAACGAGGTTGTCGGAATGCGGTTCCAACATTTCCTCATGGTCATCATCTTGGGATGGATCTAAAAAATCCTTCCTGAGTTCTTTTGACCAATTGAGAAGTAGTTCTTCTAGTTGAAATAGCTCGTCAAGGAGCATTTCTCCTAGAATATCCGGCTGGGCGCATTCGAGGGAGAAATAGTGCTTATTTTTACTTTCGCCCCTCTTAAGGTTACAAGGAATCGGTGGGTCTATATAGTGGGGCCTATAAGTGAGGAAAAAACATTTTAATTCCTCATGTTCGCCTCCACATATTCGACACCACAAACCATAAGAGTGCCGAAAGTAAAAAGAATTACTATCACTCATGTTCGTGTCAGAAATTACCAACCGCCGGGATCTAACAGTTCTGTTTTCAGCAACTGAATCTTGGGCACGGGGGCGTGTTGAGTAGACACGGCCCCGTGTTCAGCCTACTGTCTGACTTAAAACAGGATTGCCAGTTCCAATGATTGAGCACGGGGCGTGTTCAGCGGGCACGGCCCCGTGTTGAGCTCTGCAGAAGCTAAAAATCTAAGAAAAATCCTAAAAAAAAATCAAAGAAAAATAAAAATATGATTAGGCCGTTGATTCCTAACTTTCTTAAAATCCTTGTGTCCCCGGCAACGGCGCCAAAAACTTGATGCGTGTGTAGTGTAATATTATTTTGATGAGTATTTAAGCCCCTTTTTACACTTTTAGCCAAGTTTTAAATTTATAAAACACGATATTCACTAACACTAAACACACATATGGGCAAGTGCACCCATCGTGGACGTAGTATAGTGTTGGTAAGATACCGAGGTCGTCCAAGGACACAAGAGCTTTTAATACCGGTTTATCCTCAACGTCTAATCAAATCAAAAAGTGAGAAAAATGTTTTAAACTAAGAAAATAAAAACTAACTAAATGCTGAAAAATAAAAATAAAATAAAAACAGATAGACAAGATGAATCACTTGGATCCGACATGTGTATTAGTATAACCTTTGATTATTTTCGCACTTTTGCACTTGTTTAAGAGATTATCTTAGTTATTGTAGTAGGCCCCTCTTTTGAAGGCGACGTTACCCTCAACCCAGTAGTTTGAGTCAGCAAGGATACAATCCTAAAGGGTCGGATTATTGAAAGATAATGAATTAAGTTATTAATGCAAATTATGGTAGGCCCCGCTTTTGGCGGTGACGTTACCCTCGGCTAAGTAGTCTGAGTCAGCAGGGATACTGTCACACCCCCAAAATCCACCTGCGGAGTATCACCGCTTGGGAGCGTGACTGACCAGGATCAAGCCACCAATCATATTGAACATGCATTTAATATTAAATAAAGTAAATGAAAACCATCCATTCAATACAAAAGGTGTTCAAACATTAAATCGTTTCAAAAGTGTTGCGGAAGCATAGTAAATAAACCAGTATCAATAGTTTTAAGTATCACAATAGTAAAGCGGAAGAGCCACGATCCTTGTCCACAACGACCCGCATCTCCAGTGCAAGCTCCAAGTACCTAGCGATCTGCAAGGCATGCAACAGAATGATCAACAAACTAGTTGAGCGAGTTCACATAAAGAGAATGCGTAATAGTAAGTTCATTTGTAATAGGTGGCTCTACTGGGCCGTTTGTATATTTTACTGTGGTGGGTTCCACGTTTTCCTGTGGTGGTGTTCCACGTTTTCCTGTGGTGGGGTTCCACGTTTTCCTGTGGTGGTGTTCCACGTTTTCCTGTTAGTTCGCGACCATAGTCTTTACCGACCAGGGTGTGTGCGAAGGCAATTTATCAGTTCGTTCGCGACCATAGTCTTTACCGACCAGGGTGGGTGCGAAGGCAGTTGAGTAGTTCGTAAGCATCAACAGTTTAATCGTTCGTTACAGTATCAAAGTATGCACAATTAATCATCCAACCCATTCCCACCCTGGGAACCCATGCCTTGGCTGTGTGAACTCACCTTGGTTTGCTCGGTATGCTAAGTTATGCGCTCACTAGTAATTAATCACGTCCTACTGTACGCACGTATAACAAATCAGTTCATGTTCACAATGATTCGCATGCAATATAATGTTCACGTAACAGTCAGTTTGTACATCGGCGCAACACGTACCATTTCCTAGTTACTCATCAGCTAGTGCACACAATTACAAATGTAAACATTCATCATCAAGCATGGCATGTCAAATAGTTCATGTATACATTCCATCCTTCGAAGGATGTTTATAATTGCTACTATCCTTCGATCCACTGTTAACTTTCGACACATCAGTGATCTTTCAACACTTACAAGTTTTCACAGTTATCTTTCGGACTAGTTGGTATGTTTCGTACCATCAGTCATCTTTCGACCTAAGGTATCTTTCGGTCAACTTAATTATGTTTCGGTCATATCTATCCTTCGGTCAATGCTATGTTTCGACTACAAGCATCTTTCGATCAATCAACAGTTACGTTTTCACAATCAGTTACGTTTTCACAGGAACAGCAACCCTAATCATCTGTACAGCCGTCATCATCATTACCAAAACATCAGAATCATTTAGCACATCTAATCATAACGCAATCATCCAGAAATCATTGTCTAGCATGAACCTAGTTTAAACGTATCACGAAACCGGTTAACGCACATTAACACATCATCAAACCCTATGTGAAATCTATATCGATATTCAATCGTATTCAAAATCATAATATTCAGGCATGTATCAGTTCAGGTTACATCAACAATCAAGAACACACTACACGTGAACACATACGCATATAAACGAACGATCGAATCAAATAGATTTTACTAACCGAAATGAGGGTTTGGTCGCAAGGGTCTCCTGTGGTTACTAGCTTGCCGTCACAGTTTGGAGAGCTCTAGGGTTGGGAATATGATAGAAAATGACAGCCGATACATGCTGATACGTATTTATACGTATTACAGAAATGGGCCAAGCCCATCTGAAAGACTGGGCCGAAGGATCTGGGTTCCAGTCGAAGGATATGGTCTTGGTTCGAAGGATATGTTTCGAGATCCTTCGAACCGGCAGTTGATCCTTCGAATCGAAGGATATCTTTCGGGGTCCTTCGATTGGCATAACATGTTTCGATCTAAACTAAGTGTTTTAATCATATTCTAATAATAACTTTAATACCACAGCAAGTAATCACATATGTGCAACACGACAATTCATTTCATCAAAACACAACGTGTACAATTACAAGTCCATAATCCAAACAACTAAACAGTCAAAGTCAACGCGCATTTAATGCGAAAGTGAAAGTTAGAAACTCGAGTTGTCACATTATCCCCAACTAATTGGAAATTTCGTCCCGAAATTTGGTATGCACTCACTGAGGAAGCTAGGTAAGCTGTATCGTTTACTGGTTTTCCTGGGGTGTCACAATTACCCCCAAAATCCACCTGCGGAGTATCACCGCTTGGGAGCGTGACTGACCAGGATCAAGCCACCAATCATATTGAACATGCATTTAATATTAAATAAAGTAAATGAAAACCATCCATTCAATACAAAAGGTGTTCAAACATTAAATCGTTTCAAAAGTGTTGCGGAAGCATAGTAAATAAACCAGTATCAATAGTTTTAAGTATCACAATAGTAAAGCGGAAGAGCCACGATCCTTGTCCACAACGACCCGCATCTCCAGTGCAAGCTCCAAGTACCTAGCGATCTGCAAGGCATGCAACAGAATGATCAACAAACTAGTTGAGCGAGTTCACATAAAGAGAATGCGTAATAGTAAGTTCATTTGTAATAGGTGGCTCTACTGGGCCGTTTGTATATTTTACTGTGGTGGGTTCCACGTTTTCCTGTGGTGGTGTTCCACGTTTTCCTGTGGTGGGGTTCCACGTTTTCCTGTGGTGGTGTTCCACGTTTTCCTGTTAGTTCGCGACCATAGTCTTTACCGACCAGGGTGTGTGCGAAGGCAATTTATCAGTTCGTTCGCGACCATAGTCTTTACCGACCAGGGTGGGTGCGAAGGCAGTTGAGTAGTTCGTAAGCATCAACAGTTTAATCGTTCGTTACAGTATCAAAGTATGCACAATTAATCATCCAACCCATTCCCACCCTGGGAACCCATGCCTTGGCTGTGTGAACTCACCTTGGTTTGCTCGGTATGCTAAGTTATGCGCTCACTAGTAATTAATCACGTCCTACTGTACGCACGTATAACAAATCAGTTCATGTTCACAATGATTCGCATGCAATATAATGTTCACGTAACAGTCAGTTTGTACATCGGCGCAACACGTACCATTTCCTAGTTACTCATCAGCTAGTGCACACAATTACAAATGTAAACATTCATCATCAAGCATGGCATGTCAAATAGTTCATGTATACATTCCATCCTTCGAAGGATGTTTATAATTGCTACTATCCTTCGATCCACTGTTAACTTTCGACACATCAGTGATCTTTCAACACTTACAAGTTTTCACAGTTATCTTTCGGACTAGTTGGTATGTTTCGTACCATCAGTCATCTTTCGACCTAAGGTATCTTTCGGTCAACTTAATTATGTTTCGGTCATATCTATCCTTCGGTCAATGCTATGTTTCGACTACAAGCATCTTTCGATCAATCAACAGTTACGTTTTCACAATCAGTTACGTTTTCACAGGAACAGCAACCCTAATCATCTGTACAGCCGTCATCATCATTACCAAAACATCAGAATCATTTAGCACATCTAATCATAACGCAATCATCCAGAAATCATTGTCTAGCATGAACCTAGTTTAAACGTATCACGAAACCGGTTAACGCACATTAACACATCATCAAACCCTATGTGAAATCTATATCGATATTCAATCGTATTCAAAATCATAATATTCAGGCATGTATCAGTTCAGGTTACATCAACAATCAAGAACACACTACACGTGAACACATACGCATATAAACGAACGATCGAATCAAATAGATTTTACTAACCGAAATGAGGGTTTGGTCGCAAGGGTCTCCTGTGGTTACTAGCTTGCCGTCACAGTTTGGAGAGCTCTAGGGTTGGGAATATGATAGAAAATGACAGCCGATACATGCTGATACGTATTTATACGTATTACAGAAATGGGCCAAGCCCATCTGAAAGACTGGGCCGAAGGATCTGGGTTCCAGTCGAAGGATATGGTCTTGGTTCGAAGGATATGTTTCGAGATCCTTCGAACCGGCAGTTGATCCTTCGAATCGAAGGATATCTTTCGGGGTCCTTCGATTGGCATAACATGTTTCGATCTAAACTAAGTGTTTTAATCATATTCTAATAATAACTTTAATACCACAGCAAGTAATCACATATGTGCAACACGACAATTCATTTCATCAAAACACAACGTGTACAATTACAAGTCCATAATCCAAACAACTAAACAGTCAAAGTCAACGCGCATTTAATGCGAAAGTGAAAGTCAGAAACTCGAGTTGTCACATTATCCCCAACTAATTGGAAATTTCGTCCCGAAATTTGGTATGCACTCACTGAGGAAGCTAGGTAAGCTGTATCGTTTACTGGTTTTCCTGGGGTGTCACATCATCCCCCCGTTGATTTGGAATTTCGTCCCGAAATTCAGTAGTAGTAGCTTCAGCCTCAGTAGTGGTTGCATTGGTTCCGAATAACTGGGGGTACTTTTCTGTCATCCTATCTTCGCGTTCCCAGGTGTACACTGGGCCACGTTTGGAGTTCCAACGAACTCGAACAAGAGGGATTCTCTTGTTTTTGAGGACCTTCACATCCCGGTCCGTGATTTCTACTGGTTCCTTGACGAACTGTAACCGCTCGTCGATAGTGGGTTCCTTACAAGGAAAGATAAGGTTTTCATCGGATAGGCACTTCTGTAAGTTCGATACATGAAAGACATTGTGAACTGCCCCGAGTTCAGTTGGTAGATTCAATCTATAGGCTACCCTGCCTATTCGTTCTATGATCTAGAATGGTCCGACATACCGTGAATTTAGTTTGCCCCGTTTGCCAAAACGTACTACACCCTTCCAGGGTGAAACTTTTAGTAAAACCCGGTCCCCGACCCGAAATTCCAATGGCTTCCTACGCTGGTCCGCGTAGGCTTTCAGACGGTCGCGTGCTGCCGCCATGCGTTGTTGTATCTGTGAAATCTTTTCTGTGGCGTCCACTACAATCTCTGGACCCGTGATTTGACTATCCCCCACCTCTGCCCAACAGAGAGGTGACTGGCATTTACGCCCGTACAATGCCTCGAATGGAGCGGCTTGAATGCTGGTGTGATAACTATTATTGTACGAGAACTCCACCAAAGGGAGGTGCTTTTCCCAGCCGTTGCCGAAATCGATAACATACGCTCGAAGCGTGTCTTCTAGAGTTTGAATAGTTCGCTCAGACTGCCCATCCGTCTGAGGGTGATATACTGTGCTCATGTCTAATTCTGAGCCGAAGGATTTGTGCATCGCTTGCCAAAGCTCTGTCGTGAATCGTGCATCGCGATCCGAAATAATAGAAATGGGCACCCCGTGCCTCGAAACAACTTCCTTGAGGTAGATATCTGCGAGAGTGGAGAACTTATCCGTTTCCTTAATAGCTAAGAAGTGTGCAGACTTGGTGAGTCGATCCACGATCACCCATATTGTGTCGTTCCCACGCTGAGATCTCGGTAGGCCTGTAACAAAGTCCATGGAAATTTCTTCCCATTTCCACTGTGGTATCGTAGACTGTTGAAGTAGGCCAGCTGGTTTCTGATATTTGACCCTGACTCTCGCACAGGTCAAGCATTTTCCAACGTACGTAGCAATATGGGCCTTCATACTAGGCCACCAATATGCAGTGCTGATGTCGTGGTACATTTTATCCGACCCTGGATGTACCGAGTAACGAGACTTGTGTGCTTCGTCTATTACGAGTTCGCGTAAACCGCCATAGAAAGGGACCCAACTCCGGCCCGTGACATAGTAGGCGCCGTCCGCCTTTTGTTCCATTTGTTGTCGTGAGCCGCGTAAGGCTTCAGCCTTGACGTTTTCGGGCTTCAGGGCTTCTGTCTGAGCAGCTCGTATCTGAGCAGGAAGGCTAGACTGAATCGTAAGCTGTAGCGCTCGCACGCGCCGTGGTAAAGTGTCCTTTCGACTAAGGGCATCCGCCACAACATTGGCTTTGCCTGGATGATACTTGATAGCGCATTCGTAATCGTTAAGTAACTCGACCCATCGTCGTTGACGCATATTCAAATCCTTCTGCTTAAGGATATGCTCGAGACTCCTGTGATCGGTGTAAATCGTGCACCTGGTACCGTACAGGTAGTGTCGCCATATCTTAAGCGCGAAAACAACAGCTCCCAGCTCTAAATCGTGCGTCGTGTAGTTGCGCTCGTGAACCTTGAGTTGACGAGAGGCGTAAGCGATAACCTTGTCGCGCTGCATTAACACACATCCCAGTCCCCGAATGGATGCATCACAATAAACCACGAAGTCGTCTGTGCCCTCTGGCAATGAGAGGATAGGTGCACTGCAAAGTCTATCCTTTAGGTGCTGAAAAGCAGTCTCCTGGGGCTCTCCCCAGCGATAGGTAACACCCTTCTGTGTCAGTAGCGTAAGTGGTTGCGTGATCTTTGAAAAGTCCCTAATAAACCGTCTGTAGTAACCTGCCAGACCCAAGAATTGACGTATTTCTGTCGGTGTACGCGGTGCAGGCCAGTTTCTGATCGAATCTACCTTGGATGGATCGACATGTATCCCATCCTTGTTCACTACGTGGCCTAAGAAGTGGACTTCACGAAGCCAGAAGTCGCATTTTGAAAACTTTGCGTACAGTTGCTCCTTTCGAATAAGTTCCAAGATAAGACGTAAGTGTTGCTCGTGCTCCTCCTGACTCTTGGAGTAGATCAGAATGTCGTCGATAAAGACAATAACGAACTTGTCAAGATAAGGTTTGCGCACCCTGTTCGTAAAGTCCGTAAATACGGCAGGTGTGTTCAACAATATCAACCCATCCATCACATCAAACATAAAATATAGTAGTTAAAATAATTCATAAAACCCAAGACATTTGATGTTCAAACCAAACTTTGTTCGAATAGCGGAAACATAATAATGAAAAACCCAAAAAGAAGTTATAAGTTCAAATATCGTTCATTGCGTCTCCCTGACCAATCATGTACACGCTGCCCCGGCGTCATGGTTTCCATTGCTTCCCCCAACACTTTCCCGTTGTCATCCCTGTTTCCATGGTCGTGGTTTTGAGTCTGATCCTGGTTTAATTGAGGGCAATCGCGTTTAAAATGACCTTCAGCCCCACACTGGAAACATCCCCCGTTTCCACGCTGTGGCTGCTGCTGTGTGCTCTGTGGAGCTGGTAGTTGCAGTTGCTGGTTCTGTGAAGGTTGAGGCAGTCGTTGTTGTTCTTGGGTTACAGGACGTGAGTTTCGACAATCCTTTGCTTCATGACCAATCTTGAGACACCGCTGGCAACGACCCCTGTTGCACTGGCCACCGTGGTGTCTGTTACATTTGTTGCACCATGGGTGAATTCCTCGATATCTTTTCTGCCCATGACTACTAGAAAACTGCTGTTTGGGGCTCTGGTAGTCATCTATCTCTTGCTGCTGCGTCAGAGGTTGGACCAAAATTAATCCCGTGCTCAGGTTTTCATCCCACTTGCGTTTGTTATCTCTAGAAGCACATGCAGTATCAGTCTTAGCTCGTTTCGGTAGTTTGTTCTGTTCTACAGCCTGGTCTGTGAGACGATGAGCCAATCGAGTGGCTTGCTGGATAGTGCCAAGGTTAGCTGTGGTCATATGATTCTGAATTTCGGGCACCAGACCCTTGAGATACAGTTCGATGCGTTTGGTGGGAGGGTCTACCATAGTAGGACAAAATGTGGCTAATTCATTCGATCTCCTCGTATAAGCTTCAATTTCAGACCCCACCATCTGTAGGTTGAGGAACTCTACCTCTAGTTTGTGGATGTCTTCACGACTACAAAACTCTTCCTTAATCAGTTCCTTGAACTCGTTCCAGGGGGTGGCATTAGCAGCTGCCAGCCCTAACATCTGAACCTGTGCTTTCCACCAGGTAAATGCAGCACCTTCGAGTGCTCCAGCAGCAAACTTTACCCTACGTGACTCAGGGCAATCATGCACCTCGAAGTCAGTTTCGAGTCTCTCGAACCAATGGAGGAGGCCTTCAACCCCCTCAGTTCCGCTGAAGGTACAAAGCTGGCAATCCTTGAGATTTTTGAAGGTGTAAACAGGGGACTGAGCGTGTTGACCTCCCGCTTGTATGGCTGCAAGTGCCGCAGCAATTCGTTCGTTAATGAGAGCCGTCAACTGGGCTTGTGTCATGTTGATATATTCGGCCATGACCTTTATGGCAAATGTAACGTAAGTGAGAATGGTTCGCGAGTAGGGCGATGACAGAAAAGTGTAAGCACATAAGTATTCTCATGCAATGACAAGTTGTGAGCAAAGTAATGTAAGCATACTACGAGCAAAGTTCTATGCAATTCTAGCATGTAGGCAATAAACATAAACCTTATTACCTAGGATGTCGAGTCTTGCACGTGGAGCGAAGCGTCGTTGTGGATCGTTGAGAGCACTGTTCTGGTTATAGTCTGGTTTTAATAAAAACGTTTTCCCATATTAAAACCAAGTTCTCTATAACCAATGGCTCTGATACCAATCTGTCACACCCCCAAAATCCACCTGCGGAGTATCACCGCTTGGGAGCGTGACTGACCAGGATCAAGCCACCAATCATATTGAACATGCATTTAATATTAAATAAAGTAAATGAAAACCATCCATTCAATACAAAAGGTGTTCAAACATTAAATCGTTTCAAAAGTGTTGCGGAAGCATAGTAAATAAACCAGTATCAATAGTTTTAAGTATCACAATAGTAAAGCGGAAGAGCCACGATCCTTGTCCACAACGACCCGCATCTCCAGTGCAAGCTCCAAGTACCTAGCGATCTGCAAGGCATGCAACAGAATGATCAACAAACTAGTTGAGCGAGTTCACATAAAGAGAATGCGTAATAGTAAGTTCATTTGTAATAGGTGGCTCTACTGGGCCGTTTGTATATTTTACTGTGGTGGGTTCCACGTTTTCCTGTGGTGGTGTTCCACGTTTTCCTGTGGTGGGGTTCCACGTTTTCCTGTGGTGGTGTTCCACGTTTTCCTGTTAGTTCGCGACCATAGTCTTTACCGACCAGGGTGTGTGCGAAGGCAATTTATCAGTTCGTTCGCGACCATAGTCTTTACCGACCAGGGTGGGTGCGAAGGCAGTTGAGTAGTTCGTAAGCATCAACAGTTTAATCGTTCGTTACAGTATCAAAGTATGCACAATTAATCATCCAACCCATTCCCACCCTGGGAACCCATGCCTTGGCTGTGTGAACTCACCTTGGTTTGCTCGGTATGCTAAGTTATGCGCTCACTAGTAATTAATCACGTCCTACTGTACGCACGTATAACAAATCAGTTCATGTTCACAATGATTCGCATGCAATATAATGTTCACGTAACAGTCAGTTTGTACATCGGCGCAACACGTACCATTTCCTAGTTACTCATCAGCTAGTGCACACAATTACAAATGTAAACATTCATCATCAAGCATGGCATGTCAAATAGTTCATGTATACATTCCATCCTTCGAAGGATGTTTATAATTGCTACTATCCTTCGATCCACTGTTAACTTTCGACACATCAGTGATCTTTCAACACTTACAAGTTTTCACAGTTATCTTTCGGACTAGTTGGTATGTTTCGTACCATCAGTCATCTTTCGACCTAAGGTATCTTTCGGTCAACTTAATTATGTTTCGGTCATATCTATCCTTCGGTCAATGCTATGTTTCGACTACAAGCATCTTTCGATCAATCAACAGTTACGTTTTCACAATCAGTTACGTTTTCACAGGAACAGCAACCCTAATCATCTGTACAGCCGTCATCATCATTACCAAAACATCAGAATCATTTAGCACATCTAATCATAACGCAATCATCCAGAAATCATTGTCTAGCATGAACCTAGTTTAAACGTATCACGAAACCGGTTAACGCACATTAACACATCATCAAACCCTATGTGAAATCTATATCGATATTCAATCGTATTCAAAATCATAATATTCAGGCATGTATCAGTTCAGGTTACATCAACAATCAAGAACACACTACACGTGAACACATACGCATATAAACGAACGATCGAATCAAATAGATTTTACTAACCGAAATGAGGGTTTGGTCGCAAGGGTCTCCTGTGGTTACTAGCTTGCCGTCACAGTTTGGAGAGCTCTAGGGTTGGGAATATGATAGAAAATGACAGCCGATACATGCTGATACGTATTTATACGTATTACAGAAATGGGCCAAGCCCATCTGAAAGACTGGGCCGAAGGATCTGGGTTCCAGTCGAAGGATATGGTCTTGGTTCGAAGGATATGTTTCGAGATCCTTCGAACCGGCAGTTGATCCTTCGAATCGAAGGATATCTTTCGGGGTCCTTCGATTGGCATAACATGTTTCGATCTAAACTAAGTGTTTTAATCATATTCTAATAATAACTTTAATACCACAGCAAGTAATCACATATGTGCAACACGACAATTCATTTCATCAAAACACAACGTGTACAATTACAAGTCCATAATCCAAACAACTAAACAGTCAAAGTCAACGCGCATTTAATGCGAAAGTGAAAGTCAGAAACTCGAGTTGTCACAGATACAGTCCTAAATAGCCGGGTTATAGTATTAATAGTAGTTAACTTATGAGGGGGTCATAGAGTTTGGATCCCCGCCATCCAGTACCTATGGGCATTGAAGGAGATCCTACTAAATTTGACCCAGGTCCCAAGCAGGACCTCTAAACGCTGAACAAGGGCAAGACCCTTACCAAACCGTTCCCTTAACCCCCGACCAGGTAGCCAACATACCTCCATATAGACCGTGGAGATATGAATGGTGAAAATCTTTTATTTTATATAGACAGTAAAATAATGCCAAGACACCACGGACAAACGATAAGGAAAGATCACCTTCAACATAAGTAACTAGTTATTAAAGTCATTAATACAAAACCAAATAAAAAGTGCAAAAGATTAAAAATAAAAAGTATTATACTAAACACTTGTCTTCACCAAGTGATGTAAGAGACTTAGGCAAACATGGCCTTGATTGTCAAGAACTCTTACGATCAATCTTGGATCCCGAGACGACTCACACACTCTACGATGGATAATGGATGATGGTGGTGGATGATGGTGTTATGGTGGTGGTGGGTGGTGGATGAGGTGTGAGAGAGGTGGTGTGCCAAGGGATGAGAGAGAATGAAGCCAAGCTCCTCTATTTATAGGCTGAACAGAAGGCTGGACACGGCCCCGTGTCCGCTGGACACGGCCCCGTGCCCGTCTGACATTCTCTCACTTCATTAATTGTAATTGCGAATTACAATTAATGCTCCTGCTGTACTTTCACCACGCCCCCGTGCTCGCTGGACACGGCCCCGTGGTGGGCAATGGAAGCTTCTACTGGTTTGTCTTTTCTACTGCTTCCTGGGCACGCCCCCGTGTTCGCTGGACACGGGGCGTGTTCAGACTCTGTTTCTTCTCCTTTGCCTTGGGAGGTGCCGTTGAGGGTCCGGGCAGTCAACTTTTGTTCCTTTTCTTGTATTTTATGGTAGAATTAGTTGTCTTTTTGCTTCTTTTGTGATTTTGAGCTCATTTCATCCTGAAAATACAAAAGGAAGACAAAAACACTCTTTTTCCAACATTAGTACTTAAAAAGGGTTAGTTTTATGCCTTAATTGATGTGATTTATATGTTGCATTTTACACACATCAGCTATGATGCATCTTGTACCCTTTCCTCAATTCACTAATACATATAACCTACTGAATAACAATTTAATATTTGGCGTTGTACAAATTCCCGACATCCCCCACACAATGTAAGCCAATGCTGCTACTTACAATCTTCAGATTTGGCAAACTTGTCCCAACTTTGTAATGCCCAGATGTCCTAATCCGAAAAGTAATATTATCATACTATTATTTAAAAAAATTTGGGCATGACCCGTTCGTATTATGAACAATTCCCTGTATGACCAACATGTAAAAACTTAAATACGACACAGGGGAAAATATGAGCCCAAAAATTTCGTTCTTAAAAATTCATATTAACTACATGAAGACCGAATTACAAATTTTAATTCATTCATTAGAAATGATTCACAATGTTACATTAATCAAGGCTTCATGGCCTATTTAAAACAAACGATGTGACCTTTCTTTCCCGTACAACCCTTGCTCTTAACTCGATCTATGTCTGCTTCACTTCGCTAGCAGTAGAGAAGACCCGTACGATACCTGAGGACACCACATACAACTTAACCATTAGACTTTAATACATCGCACAAAATCAAACTATGTAATAGAAGTTCATAAATCATTCCATGAAGTAACTTGGAATTGTCCAAGCGTACATCTTAAATATCCTTAATCCAAATCCTTTTTCAGTTCTTCATGAACCCAACAGTCTCATACCTGCATTACATTCAAAACTCAAAGCACATCATTAGTAATCATAAGTACTCCGACGCCTTGATAACGTTCATACGTATATCTTTAGCATCATATATTCATACACACATGCATTCACACTTACGCGCCTATTATCATATACGCCTATATGCAAACATACCTTCATACATGTCTACGACCCTATCTACGCACAAACAATCATTTACAATTTATATACACTAGCTCATGCTTACCACTTCATACACGTACGCTTATGCCGAAACAACATATTCACAACTTAGCATAATATAGGCGATATACAAACGACCTACATGCCTACTAGATTCCTAAACATATTTACTTAAACAATTTCTTACACTAATACGAAAACAAATCTATTCTTTCACTAACCGACGACCATTAACATCTCTTATATCCAAAACCAATCCTTAACATAAGTTATGAGACCTTGAAACACCATTTAGACAAGTCCAATGTATAAAACAACAAAATCCAAACGGTCCCTCGCGGGCCGCGTAAGCCTTGGCTTACTTCTTCGCGGGGCGCGACAGCTCCACCGTAAGCTACGGTGGCTACCGTAGCTTACACCGTAGCTTACAGTGGCCATAAAATCCTTACGGTGAGATGCTACTGCCTTACGGTGACCAAAAAGGCAGCTCAAAACCCATTTTAATTACTAAAACTAGCATTTCTTGACCAATTTATATCCGAAACACTTGAGGCTTGCTTCTAATTATCCGTAAAACGTTTCCCTTACATAAACGACTAAAAACCCTTACCCAGGGGTCCTAACCATAACGAATTACTTTACATTACATGACTTATACACATAAATTCAACTTGTTTGAACTTACCAATTTTCTTTCGGCTTAAATTACAAACTTTAACCTATTAAAGCATTATTAGCTTAATGCTCCTGATTAATACATGCACTTTCATGATATTTCATAAAAATACGTATTAAATTTATTAAACCTACTAAAAGGTGAATCGAAATTCACTTACTTTGAGCGTCCGTTCTTGCTTTCACTTCCTTGTCTCCTCTTGACTCGTTAGCTTTCTTCGCTTGATTCCTTGCTAACACGATGCATATCCTTTCATTCCATTTTTTTACAACATTGTTAGTATACATGATCATTCATCTTATCAATCATTCCGTTCCTATGTCTCATTGACTTTTATTGGGCAAATACTAACATACATATGGCACAGATCCATTATCACATCATTCATAAGATAACCAATTCAACTTACCGTCATGTACGTCATATAATAATCTAGCAAATATTCACTTGATCTCCTTATTCTCACAATAGTGTTAGGAAGTCCAACCTTATTATTCATACCTTGTTGACTTTCTAAAAAGTCAACTGTCAATCATACACACTTCCAATCCGGTAAACATATAACCACTTAGTCACATTACTTTTATTAACTAATCATTCACTAACATGTATTGCTCAATTCACTAAAAATAGGCTGTTTTGGGACGGCCGTTTACTGTACTTACGAGCTTGCAAAAATTACAATTTTTTTATGTGACGTGCCCCTCGGAGGGGTTATCCTTGTGTTAAATTTTTAGAGTCTAACTCTCTACCAAGAATTTATAAAAATTCATCTACCAAGCTGCAATCAGATTCGTCACTTCTGACTGCAGCTTACGGAAAAATTCATTTAAAATTCCTCGTTTATCCGATTGACGAAATTCCAATTGGAGATTTTTGGAACCCCTGAAGCTACCTACAGTAAAAATTTGAGATCACAACTCAATCCCTGAATTGAGTTATAACATTCATAATGTGCTGCAAATTCTGCCAGAAAACGCAGCATGAACCTTCGATACGGAAAAATTCATAAAACGTTCATTTTTCGTCGAAAAAATGAAATTCCAGTTGAGTTTAGTTTGAAAGAGTTTTCCTGGGAGTTCATCACAAACTCAATAAACATCAGTTTTTGACAAGATTTGACCCAGTTACAGCCAGTTACATTCGGTTGTAACTTTCTGGACAGATTTAGTTTTCACCAAATCTTTTCTAAATATCACTCATTCTAATTTCACCTAGACATTTCATCATACACCTTGTGTGCGTACTAGCATCTAAGCCTAATGTACAAGTAATCAATGCACAATTTCACTAGAAATTTTATAACTCACTAAATCAACTAAATTCACATAGCACATTCATTCTACAACATACTAATCTATTGGTATTTTTGCACATAACGTTCACCCATCCAAATCTCTTGGTTTATTCACTACAATTTCACCATACAACCAAATCAAATGTGTTTCTACCCAAACTTTCAATCTAATCAGTGTCATGCATAAAACATCTTCTATTTAGTGATTCTAAACCATAGACAAGTTCAATTTCATACTTTTTCATAGATTAATCAAAACCCTTTTTATTAACTATCAGAAATCGCATAATTCAACTTACCCCATGTTAGAAAACCCTTAGATGAACGAGAAATTGATCACATGCAATCGATTAGCCCTTGATTTCCTTCTCAAATCGCTGATTTTAGGATGTTAGGGTTTTGGCTCTTCCTTGGCCCCTTGTTCTCGATCGCACGCCCCAAACAAAACAAACACTGACTTATTTTTTATCAAGTGTTTTATTTAAAACATTTTTCCCTTTTAACCCCTCCATCTTTCAAAACATGTCCTTTATTTCCTTTCACATACTAACTTGGTCAATCTCATGTGCACACAAGTTTTAGAATTTCCATAACTTGTAAAACTTAGGGAATGGTACAGTAATTCTATATTTACCACGTCTTATAATAAAATTTTTAATATTATATTGCGGCGTACGAAATTCGGGGTGTTACAAACTTATATTTAAAAAAAAAATAAATCTCTACGATCGTTATACCCATAACATCATCATTTTACCCCGTTTCTCCCCGAAAACTATTTATGACATTAAAACATGTTTTTCTTGAAAAACAGTTTAAGTCATACTTCTTCGTGTTTTTCTACAAAACACATTAAAATATTCTAAAAATCATATTTTCCATGAAAATACATTTTTATGTAATTCGAAAGCATATTTTATATGAAAACATATACTTTTCTTTTTAAATGCGTGTTCTTCCCTCGAAAACAGTATATAAAACAATAAAAAGAGGGGTTTCTGTGACACTCACCTTTGGGTGCGTTTATAATATCGCAATCCCTCAGATCAAATCAACATATCCTAATTTAGATAGGAATAATTTAATAACTAATTGTTCTACAAATAATCAAGTTTCTCCATTACTTAGGATTTTCACATATATTTGAGGTTTTTACGAAAAAGTCTTTGTTTTTAATTATGTTGGCAAGTAGATATATATAGTGGAGAGTTCAAATGAGAAGAATTAAAAATTAAGAATAAAAAGAATAAAGGATACAAAGGTAATTTGAACAAATCATTTAATGAGTCTATTATTTATTTTTGTTATTCAAATTAATGAACTATAATCATTTAATGAGCCTATCTTATAAAATAGTTGTGCACCTTACACAATAAAAACAATCCTGCACATGATCTTACATTTACAACCTTTCTTACACCATTAAAACAATATTTTGGTGTAGGATACAGAATGTGTAGGACTCAAACACTTTTAAATAATTTTGCTACTCATAATAAAATATGTGTAGGACACAAAATTTTTAAATAATTTTGTCTATACATACACATATTAAGATTTTTGCGATTTGAACGATTTTGTTGGTGACTCTTTATTATGTCTACTTATTCGCAATATATATCTACGAGTTGCGCTTCCTAATATACATGCATAAGTATGGACATATTCGGTATATATATATATATATATATATATATATATATATATATATAGGGGATGGTTCAAATGAAAACCACTTTTATTGTGAAAACTCGAAAACTAACTAAAAAAAGCCTAAAAAACACACAAATTTTTTTTTTTCAATTTATTTTATAAAAATCGCTAGTTTTTATATATAAAAAAAACTTTTTTCAAAAAAAAAAAAAATTTTGTGTAGTGCACATGTGTTACATGTGTAGTACACATACATATGTGCAGTATTACACATGTGCATTACACAAAATTTTTTTTTTTTTTTTTGAAAATTTTTTTTATATTAAAAAACCTGCGAAATTTTGATTGCAAAAAAAAATTAAAAAAAAAATTTTTGTATGTTTTTTTGGCTTTTTTTAATTAGTTTTCGAGTTTTCACAATAGTGGTTTTCATTTGAACCTTCCCATATATATATATATATGTATATATATATATATATATATATACTAGTCGTTTACCCGCGCGATGCGGCGGGAAACATATCACTTGGGTTGGTAAGTTTAGGGCTATGTATGGGGCGGTTCGGTTTTGAGCCATAACCAAAACCAAATTCGCGATGCAATGGAAAACACAACACTTGTTAGTAATTTTAAGAGTGTGCATGAGAAGGTTCAGTTCAGTTGGGTCATAACTAAAATCTAAATTTTTGGTTAAGGTACTCTCATAATCCAATATGTTACACTACAAAATAAAATTTTTTAAATTTCGGTAAAATTAACACTATAAAGAGAAAAGGGGATGCCCCTTTCCCCAATGAAGTTTTGCCCATGATATTGTATAGCTCTTCTATATAGGAAACAAACAAAATCTTGTACAAACGCATCTATGATTTTATGATATAAAATAATTTCTATACAAACACATGTGAGTAATTTTATTACTCCTCATGTATGCCAAAATTTCGGTACCCGTATTACGGGAATTTTAGTACTAATTGGTACCGAGCTCATCCATACCGTCTTCAACCCACTTATCACAGTTCCATGAATCATTTTCTCTATGTATATGATTTTCTTCTATATCCAACTTATATTATTAGATTTAAAGTTTTGTATTTTTAATTAATTTATTATTAAAATTGTTATGTACATCTGCATATCAACCTAAACCATTCCCCATTCATCCAGTTATCACTAAAACCAAAAACAATTGTTCACCAAGGTACTAAATGTATAAGGGTGTAAGGGGCACTCCTCTAAGTGGGGAGTGACCTCTCTTACCCACAGCCAATTAGCACATGTCACGTCAACTCCCCACTTAACTCCCCCTACACCCTCAATTTGATGACGGCACTCCTCTCTTGGGGGACTTGTTTTTTTTTTATTTTTTTAAATATATTTATTATTAAAATTAAATCTTATGATGTAGGGTAGATTTGAAAACTTGTGCGGTGAATCCATACCACAGACATGTCCCCACTTAGCCTCCCCGAGGGGTCGGCGGCGGTGTTCCCGAGCGGGGAACTCACTCACCGCACGCCACCCCGAGGGCGCCCTGTTCACCCTTGTCATTGGCAGAGTGGACATATTGCATCATTGTACTCGTTTTTTGTTAGATTTTCGATGGTGTAATTTTCCGTTGATTCTAATTAAATATATTTAATTTAATTTAATTTAATTTAAAACAATACTAAATGGGAAGACAATACAAAGATTGTAACGTTCCTTGTTTTCAAATGTGTGGTTTAGTTGGGTTACAAATGACTAACGTATGAAATTCTTCTGATTTTGAATATGCGGCTACTTACATAGATGATCTTGTAGAAGTTTTTAGTTGATGGTTCAAAAATGAAGTATAATAGGAAGGACCTGTAGTAGCAAGAGTAGACAGTAACCATCATAAAATTATGTGTCAACTAAGGTGGTTTAACTCTGTAGTAATGCGCCCAGGTTTCAGCGGGATATATATTGTGGGTCGGTTTTAGTGGAACCGCAAAACACTTTCTTGTGAAATCTTATGTAAATAATTAGTGTATTATATATGTGATTACAGAACACTCAATAAAAACAACTTGGAAGGTTGAACGCATTATAAACAGACTTTGGCCTTTTTCCAACCCATATGACATAGACCCGTTTTAGCTATATTTCAGTTACTTGACCCGTTTGACCTGAAACCGAATCCAAATCAAACCGTATTCAGTAGTAATTGGGGTAAAAATGATGCCTCTTAGCTTAAAAGCTAAGTATATCAGTGTATGCAAGTGGTTATGCATATAAGTCCATTCAAACAACTGTAGATGAACAACTTAAATAGCAATTTGGTTCAATACACGAATGGGTCATTTCAGGTTATATTTTATCTCTAATGGGTCACCACTTACAACTAAAAAAAGAAATAGATTAAAAGGGAAACGGGTCAAAAGGATTAAAGACTCGTGTTTAAAGCTGGACAACTAAAAAATCGGACTTAAACACGCGTTTCAACCAATGAATAAAATACTTACCTAAATATTTAGCGGCACTCATTTAACCAATTATAAACTTGTAAAGACTTAGGAAATCCCATTTTGGAGATCTGAGGAAACAATTGGTAGTAAACATAATAAATTAATATACACATAAACAAATAGGTTGAAATTGCCACATGAGACACGCCCAAATATGGTCAACCAAACCAATGCTACCTTTGCAGCGCAAAGAAAGTGGAGTAAAAGGAACTAAGAATACCATACTGAACAAAAAGATCTTGACCTTTAATTATAGTATTGAGTTTTAATTGGTTGAAGTTAAAAAAAACGAAATTCGCCAAATCTCAATTTCAACGTCTCAACCCAAACAACAAATCCAGTATGTTCAAAAACTCTTTCATGAATTAAAAGTCAAAACTCAACTGATACAAATCTAGTAGGTTTTAAGCACCAAAGAATTTAACACAGATACAAACAAAACAATTCAGTTTTTGAACCAAACAAAGTCTGAACCAAAATCCACCCTACAAAATGCAAGTTACGTATCCCCCAAAATTATAAAATTAGGAAAAAATTAAAATGGAAGCCCCAAGATTTCAAATAAAGTAAAATCTAAACATCTAAACAGAAGTTATATATATATCATTGGGAAAAGGTAGAACGTCATACTCTGGTCACCTAAATACTTGCCGGAATCCTATTGCATCACGGCCGTCGATTTCCATATCCACCTCTGTTGCCTTCAGATCCAACATAACTTATGTGTCCCTTGTCATCAAATAACCTGAAAATCGCAATAGGATATTGAAATAAAAACCCTTGCCTTCAGATCCACCATAACTAATGTTCCACACATTGTGTGTCTCTTGTTTTTTTGACTGAACAGACCACCCAAAATCTGCTATCTTCAATCGACCCAGCCATCAGATCTCAAATTTTAAAATTACAGAAGAGACAAGTTTCATCTTTTCATTAATTTGATTTATAACACGACAGAAGAGACAAGTTTCATGTTGCGTAACTCACAGAAAGTTTAAGAGTTTCAAACGATTTTCTTTTTTAATATAGATTGCTCAGAATTATTTAAAAATAAAGCAAATGAAAATACACCATATTCAACAAGTGATTGTTATCTTAACTTACCTCGTAATCAAGCAACAAGTTCTCCGGCTTGATATCCCGATGGATAACATGCCTCTCATTACAGTATGCTAATGCATGATTAAGGCTGGCAATGTACTATGTCGGCAAGCTCAACTTTCACTCCACATCTTAGTCTAACCTGTCATATGTAGATAAAAGTCCAGATTGGCTATTCAGAAATAAAATAAATATGATATGAGTTATGATAAACATAAAGGTCTTTTGACAATAATATGGTTTTTAACAATTGTGCGGATCGGGTAAAGTTGAGCCAGAGTAGAACACATTTAGTCCAAAACTTAATGATCCTACCCCACCATATTAATTTTTGTTTCTTAAAATTTATCTACCTTTTTTAGAAGAGCGATACGCCGATACCCTGCCAATTATTTCTGCACGCTCTTTGTTCTAACAAAACAAACACGTTCAAGATACACATACAAAGCGTTAAACCATTTTACGTACTGTAGGTGATTTAGTGAAATCCAGGTAAAAATGATGCACACACCTTGTAGATGCCTGATCTATGGAGCCAAACAATTTGGTCAAGGAACAAGAAAGTCGACAATAAAGCATTTTTCAACTGAAACAAAGCATTGTTGATCAGAAAATGTCAATGAAAAACTAAAATTGACTTACTAATCGAAGAAACGATTACCTTCCCCAGTAAAACAAGTGGAAGCAGAGTTCCTGGAGCAGTTGGACTGATAAGAGCATGCAAATCATTGACAAACTGCATAAAATTTGATAATTTTTACTAAAATCAGATTCATTATATGCATAGAATCTGATTATTTTGACAAAAAAACGATACCTTAAAAAGACGGAAAACTTTCGTAGCCAAGCTAGTTGACTTGTCAACATTTTGGGCAGTTCCTGGCTTGCCATTACTTACAAAATTTGAACCGTATTGTATTGCCCTGCATATCTTGTCCCGGGCTTCAGCTTTGTTCAAATACAAAACACGTAGAGCAAGTTCCGTTCTCGCAACATCTAGCGTACTCATTTCTTATACCTTCAGAAGTTCCCCATAGAATTTCTTCTCTGCAACAAGTTAGGATTTCAGCAAATACAAACAACAAAATTCCTAGAAAATTATAAAAACACAAATAAAAGAAATCAAACCAAAAAAAAAAAGGAAAGATACCTTCAGTTTTTTACGCCAACATCTCCTGGCTAGCACGTGCCACATCAGATGCTGCTGCTGCTGCGCTTTTGCAGCAGCAGCAGCTTCTTCAGCAAATGTCGGTTTTTTGTCAGTTTTATTGCAGCATCTTCTTCTAAATCTTCATTTACAACTTTATGGATCCAAGATTTCAATCTCGAGACAACAACATTCTGAAACCAAAAACATGATTCAATAAAAGCCTAAATAGAATGAACAAAAATACTAATATTATTTAACGAAGCAGAAGATTAAACAAACCCAATGATCTTTCTCCTCATTGGTGGGCTTCATCAAGTTTATCCAATCAGGGAAGCCTATTTTCTTCTCGGTTGGTTATTGTTCGGAGATTGTCACTCCATCCATCTCCTTGAGCTGCATCAAGATAACAGGAAAGAATTATAAGTAAATTTTCCCACAAGTAAGATAAACCATAGACAATATGAGAATCCAGAACCTTAATTTCGAGTCGGTGCTTGTGGTTGAATATCAGCAAAGGTTTCAGATATCAGCAAATTCAAACAAATATATATCAGCAAATTCAACCAAATATATATCAGCAAATTCAAACAAATTAAACGAAGTGAAACCCTAACTGACATCAGATCCAAAGTTCGTACATCGATTTACAAAAAACCCAGTTTCATCTCAAAAAATGACGGTAGTACAGTAGATCTGAGAAAAATTAAACGAAGTTAAACCCTAAGTGACATCAGATCCAAAGTTCGTACATCGATCTACAAAAAAACCCAGTTTCATCTAAAAAAATGACGGTAGTACAGTAGATCTGCGAAAAATTTTAGCAAAAAAATTACCTGGCTCGACGGTGATACGGTAGATCTAAGTCGACGGTATCTCCACCGCTCCATCTTCATCTATAACAAAACAAACAAAACAACCTCTAAGTCGACGGCGGTACGATAGATCTAAGAAAACATTCAGCCAAAAAAAGTACCTGGATACAGAGAAAGATACAACCCTGAAATCCTAATCCATGTCGTCGGAAAAACGGTGAAGATAGCTTGGGGTTTTTGAATCGCCGAGAGAGAGAGAGAGGGGGAGGCGGATAGGAATGAGATGAGACATCTGAAACCCTAATGGGATAGTGATAGTGTGATACTGTGTTTTTTAATGAGTAGTACATTATGCATCTGATGTTGTACCCCGTGTGGTTTTTTGAGTGAAGGGCATAATTGGGATTGTAAATTATATTGAGCTTTAAAGGGTTGTACAGCATGCTTTAGGGGTGTTTTAAGGGAATTTATATGACTTAAGAAGTCCTTTGGATATGCTTATTAATATAGTATAGATATATATATATATATATAGGGTCGGGATTTAGAGAAAACAGTGAGAAGTGTGAGAACAGTGAGAACGGTTATGGATCGTCAGATCAAAACAATTTATGGCTGAGATTGTACGGTGGTGTTTTCGTAAATAACATAAACTTTTTAAAGTGTACGCGCTTCAATAAGGGCAAAGGGGTAAATGTACATCTACATAAACACATCAAACGTGACCGAAACATATATACTTCCCTAGAGAAACCTCCTCGACTCTTACGGAAAACGCGAAAACCCTAGAAAACGTGAAACAACAAATATTATGGCGTCGAAAGATCAAACCAGATCCAAAGGCAAAAAAATAGTGAGTTAGCTCGATTTACATTGTGCTAGTTTATGATGTTTTTGGCGTTCTAATTTTAACAATAAATTTACAGTTTCTAAGAGTGTGGAAGGGGAATGTTCATCTGCTCCAAAACGCCAAAAACCCAACGAGCAACGAAAGAAGACAACAAGAGAACATGCTACATATTGTTACTTTTCATGATGTTGTAATATACTTTGATACTTTGTTACTAAATGCCAAAATTTTTATCGTTTGTTTAATAATGTTCAAATGTATGAGAACGAAATTTTACATATATAATTTCTATTATTAAACGCCATGTATCACCTGTGATTGTATTATTAAAAAACATAGATCATTCGTGTGTTATTAAACGCCAAAACATGTATGATTTGTGTTATAAATGCATGTATCATCTGTTATTGTCTTGTTCAACGACATGTATGATCTGTAATTGACTTATGAAAAACATGTATCATTTATGTTATTAAACGCCATAATATAAAATGCCATGAAATCACGTTTTATAGGCGAAGAGAGGTTAAGAGTGAGAATAAATGTGCACACAGACAAGTCCTAGAATGCCAATAAGAGGAAGGCAATAAGTCAGAATGTTGAGGTTGAGGAAGAACCATATTATGAGTTCAGTGGGGCTAGGGTTTTGTCAAGAGTAAAACCTACAAACTTGACTGGTTGGTTTATAAATCTAAACCAAAATCAAAGACAGACAGTAGAGCAAATGGGGTTTGGTGCTGCACTAAAGTTGAAAATAGACATCGTACCGACAATGATTGGGTACTGGTTGGTTGAAAATTACAATGAAAAGACAAACAACCTAAATGTTGGCAACTATACCGTACATATCAATGAAGAATTGATAAACTCTTTAACGAGTATACCGAATGGAATGGTGCCCGTGCAAATGAAAAAAAGGCCAACAACTAAAGACCACCTACTGGCTGAGTGGACAACACAGTTCTAAGGGTTTGACTGGATTAACAGACCAAGTGTGAAGCTCTACTTTGAGGACATTTTGCATGTGATGGATAGATTCGGGCGAAACTTCTGCCTAAATTTCCTTGTAGCATTCTTCACTATAACGGGGCATGCAAGTGATAATGCGGTCGTCAACAGACAGTTCTTGCACAACGTTAAACCAAACGTTCAAATAAACCAAATGAACTGGTGTGGTTATATCATCCAATGCTTGAAAAACGCCAAAAACGCATGGTCTCCAACAAAGCATTACACAGAGCCGTTGATCATACTTGCGGTAAGAATAAAAATTTCCTTATATAAAATAATATCATTTGTCTGTCATTAAAACGCCAAAAACATCTATCATTTAAAGAATTATTTGTTACAGCTTGCCTTGGTGAACGATGCCTGCAATAGAAAAAATGGGACCGAAAAGAAGGAAACCCAATTGAGTGGGTTACAACAAATACTCTTGACTTATTTGAGGGTGCACTGGAAAAACGCCATGTTAGCAATGAAGCAAAAAAAGGAAAACAGTTAAAAAGGCTATGGAAGCCACACCCAAGAAAACAAAAAAAACGCAGGTTGTTGTTGATGAAGAAGCTGATGGTGATGATGTTGAGAATGAAATGAAGATGTTGTTGACAATGTTGATGAGCATGCTGATAATGATGATGATGAGGAGGTTGATGATGATGGTTTAGGGCATGATGATCATTATGATTATGCTAGGCTCCACCCTGATATGGAAGACGCCATGCACATCAATGATGAGGATAAAATGAGAATGAAGAGAATGAGGATGAAGAGGCTTCGCTTCAAAGGATGGTGAATGAGGATATAGAAAGCCGGGAAATGATGTTTGAAGTTTCTGCATCAGGGAACCATGCTCTGGTCATAGGAGTAACACAATATAAAGACATTGATGCTGATTGTGACAACCCGAACTATCAAGGTTAGCCTTGTTTAGTCAAATTTCGCTACTACTCATGTTCTACTCTGCGTCGTCATTATGTCTACGTTCCGTAAACCTGTTGAACTTGTTTAATTATATTTAATAATTATGATTAAATGGTGTTGCTAACTAGTAGATGATAAACCTTTGGATTTAGTGTGTATATATATTCACAATCATGTGATTGCAAAAGTTATCGGCCCAATTTAATATAGTATTGGTCCACTAATTTGAATCGGTCCAATAAGCTTATAATCCGATTAATACATTATCAGTCCACTACGAGCCCACCTCCCCTCTTTCTTATTTGCGTACAATCTGATTAGGTTCTCACAACCTCTTGCAAACCCTACTCTCCCCCATCTTCTACGCACATCAGTAGATACCCCCCCTTGTATTGCGACGGCACTGGGACCCCCTCTCATCATCATCGAAGTATCACCTTTCGCGGTCAAATTCTTGGTTAGTGGATTCTTGTTTATGTTTGTTCATAAGAATCGCTGATGGATCTTGGTTAAGTCTAAGATAATAACTGATGATAGAATGATTGAATATGTTGTGATGAATGTTACTGTAATGATCATGCATTATCTGAAATCAATAGGATTTAGGGGTGTATAGTGGGCAGAGGTATACATGATATGTTTGTGAAATGTATGGGGATGGGTAGTATGGTTGGGCCGAACCAAACTTAAACCGCAGGTTCTGGTCGGGCCGCACATGATCTGGGTTTCGTGGGCCGGGCTATATCTTAAGGGTCATGCTAAGTAATTGCTACTCATACACCTAAAAAGTTTGTAAAGTCTATAACTCAAATTATGCCAAGAAAATAACAACAGTATATGGGTACTTAATTCATAAATGTGAACATGGAGGTTTTTGGTTAAGTGAGCCGAGACTTAAACATATGTGAACTTGAATAACAGTGTGATGTATATGCATACATGTTAGTGGGCCGGGATAGTTTTAGGTGCCTTAGCTGGGCTTTGTAAAGAATTAAACATGGGCTTCAACGGGTTGTTTAGTGAAGCCGGAACCAGGCGGGTCGCACACCTCCTAACGATGTCAATTTGGGCCGATATTAAGTGGGCTGCGGGTTTGGTGTTTGGGCTGGGTTTTATGTGGTTTTGATGCCAGGTCTTTATAACCAAAGTGATCATAAGATGTTATGAGTTATTTTTTCTTATGTGCATATATAACCTTGATTAACAAAGTGTTGATTGTGTATGTTTGCATGATTAATTATTACTATTTGCATTGTATCATGTGTATGGTATGATATGTGAATAACAAACTAATCGGTCGGGTGATGTATTGATACATGAACATGATATGGAAAAATAGTTAAAGGATTCGGATGAACCAATGCGTGTGTACTTACATGTGAACTAAATTACTCTTGATAATGCATGAGATGAACTGGTATTGTGGTTGTGAGTAGGACCAGATACTTGCTAGGATTTGCGTAATGATATATGTTCTACTTATTTGCAATCTGTGTATTGAATGCAAAGAAAACATGTGTTATGTGAGCACGGAACTGACTAATTTGGTAACCACAATAGGGGTTAATTGACCAACTAGGAACACATACTTTAATCTTACCGAGCAAACCAAAGGTGAGTTCATCTCTCTTGAGCATGCGTCCTGGTGGTTGGGACAGTCTTTGGGTATCCTTGGGAGGGATAGGTTTTGGGTAAATCATTCGGGTATTCCTGAGAGGAATACGTCTTATTGTAAAACTAGAATGTTAGATAATATACTCTTCCTATCACCTTTAAAGTCCCTCCGTGTTGTTTGGTTACTTGAGAGGTAACATGGTATTAGTTAGTAGCGCTACTTAGGTTTGGCAACCTCACCCCGTACCTGGGAGGACGGGTGTTGAACTAATGACCTAGTCATGACCAATGCTTTGATAGGAGCTTTGGAGAAAGGGCAATGTAAATCAGGAGCCGTCTTGAATTCGAGGTATTATCAACATTAAATTCAGTGGATTAACTAAACACTTGGTAACCAACGTTTTCGTAAAACTATGAACTCACCAGCGTTGTCTGATACACTTGTTGCATGCTTGCAGGTCGTTAGATATCTTGGATTTGGGAACTTGCTGTCTGGAGTAGCTGGAGTGGTCATGGGTCGACTGGAGGGATTCATGTGATTGATTATTGATAATTTACATTGGTTTTGAACAATTTAACTTTGGTTTACTATTTGCTTCCATTGAACATGTTGGCTTTCATTTAAACTTGTTGATGATATTTTTCATTAATAATTGGGGATTTTATTTATAAACTTGAATGGGTTCAATGTAATTAGTGGCTCGTGGTTGGTACCTTACACGCCTAACAGGGACATTCCCTAGGTGGTATTTTGGGGGTATGACAGTTTGGTATCAGAGCCACTGGTTATAGTGAACTTGGTTTTAAAACGTTTTTGTAAAACCAGACTATAACCAAACAGTTCAGAATACGTGAATACGACCATGACACTCAGCTCCAGATTGCAAGGTTCGTCTTTCTCACTTGTTACATACACTACATGACTAGTACACAATTGCTTATGGCGCAACATACGAACACACACTCGTCACTATAGCATGATTACATGAATTACTTGCATATGTTATGACTCGTTTTGAAAACCGTGAGGGGCAGACACTGGGAGCGTGCTGGCTGCCAAAGCGGACAATATCATGGTGCATTGTTAGTACGCCATAGTCTTTGGATTCCTGTGATTTTATTACCTTGACAACCTCTGTTTGACATTTGAGTTTAAAGAACCAATTGACATGAGTTAGGAGGAACTGAGATGAGCATGCAAATCACAACATTATTGTGGGTGCACACATAATAATAATGTGGGGTGCATGCGAGTCCCAGTGAGGCTTAACAAGTGAAAAAGGGGTTCTATTCTGTTATTTGATCGATGTGAAACACAACAGTCTATAAGAGTCATAGCAGTGATTGTCTCTTACTTGAACGTGATCTTTCCGCTCCACTCTGAATGCTTACGAATCTCGATGCTATCGGGTATTACCTGTACACCCATCTGAACGCCTAGCGAACTGTGTAGAATGTTAGGTGCTTGTACGAACATCCCTGAGTTGGATGTTGCAGCGTCGAATGATTGGACGATACCATTTCACTCCTTTTCATTGGTTGGAACTCACTGTATTAACGTCTTAGACCCTGAAGTGCGATCACTTCTACAACACTCTGGAAACATATCGTGTAGCACTCAGTCAACATGCAAGAATGATGGACAAGAGGATGAGCGTAGTGCCTTACCAACCTCAGTACTAGAAGGACCCTGATTACCGGCAGCGAACACCAGCAAATTGACTTCAACTGGATCCTTAAACCCTAGACAACGATTTATGAGAGTCAACTCTCACAAATCAATCGGGACATCAACGATGACAGTCGGCCATGGTGTAGAATATGTAACTGCCAGCACAATGAGTAGCGCCTTAGGACGTGGCACAGAATGTGAAAAGGTGGACCCTGTTGGTGAAAGGCCGTAGGACTCCGTTTCATCGGCATTAGAAGCAACAGTCACGATGACATCAAGATACTCGCAAATCATGACTTTCGGTATGGAAATGACGGTGGCTTCAACAAGGAATGGCCAATGTTAAGCCAAGACGCCAACAACACAGGGAACAATGACAGTTTTGGGAGTTCTAGTAGTAGTAGCAACAACACTAGATGTGGTACTCGTGGAAGGGCATTTAGGATGGGCGAGGGCGACGCCAGGATTATAACAACATGGTGGCCTACACGTTCTTGGTAACTAATCACTTTGTCACTGTTCTGCTTAACACTGATGCTTCTTGAAACCGAACCTGTTGTGGACTCGGCTGATGGCAAGTCAACTGAAACCTCATATGATTGTTAGGATGCAAACTCGACCTTGTGGGACAGGTGTTCGACGTCGACCTTCGTTCTACTACCCTTGATAGTTTGATGCAGTAGTCGGTATGGATTGGTTACCTATAAATCGCGCAGATATACCCTGTGAGAAGCAAACATTGCGTACCCCCTCCCTAGTGGAGAATCGGCATTTGTTCCAGAATATCAGAGTTGTGTAAAGGTTAGCATCAACTCTGCAATGAAAGCCCAGAAGTGTCTACGGAGGAATTACCTCACCATTGCTAACAACGGTTACTGATGATAGGGCTAAGGAAGAGAGGATCGAGGATCCACCAGTTGTTTATAATTTCTTCCGATGAGCTACTTGAAGAACTTCCAGGATTACTTCCACAACTGTTAGGCGGAAACTCAGTTTGATCTCACGCCAGGAGTTTTGGCGGACCTAGCTTTTCGCTTTGGGGAGCCCCAGTTACACCCATGAAGACAAGCCTTACCGTACGTGTACTAGTTATCGAGAACTTTACAAGGTGACAGTCGAGAACCGTTTGCCTCGACCATGTAGTGACAACCTGTCGACTAGTTGCAAGTGACAAGCTTTCATTCGAGGATTGATTTACGAACGGACTATTATCAGATAGAAGTCCAAGGAGAGAATGTTCCTAAAGCGGCATATCAAACGCAGTATGGCCATATGACTTTGTGCACCATGACCATTGAGTTAATCAACACACGAGCAGCTTTATGGATCACGTGAATCGACCGTGTTATTTGACAACGTTTTGAAACACTACAAGGGGAAAGGAACACCATGAACGGCACCTGTATTTTGTCCTAGAGCTCCTAGGGGAGAAGCAACTTCACGCGAAGTCTACCTAAGTGTGACTTCAGGATTTGGAAGGTACACCTTCTTGGTCACGTAGTCAACAAAGTAGGGATACATGCAGATCTCGCAAGAGATCCATTTCATTAGATAATGATCGGCACCAAATAGTCTATCGGGGATACAGTAATTTCTTGATTTAGCTTGATACTAACGTAGATTCATCACAGGATTTTTGAGGATTTCACAGCTTTAACCTCTTTAGCACACCAGGGTGCTGTGTACTCGTGGGAGATAGGCGGAGAACGTCTTTTTAGCTTTTGAAACCCAACCCTGCAACGCACTGAGCATCACTTCTATCCGAGAGTACCGATGATCTGGCGATATACCATGATGGTCCAAATCAGAGTCCCAGTTACACGCCGATGCAACACGAGAGAGTGATGACTTACGTAATGGTGTTACGAAGAGTAACTGCACGACATACAATCTGCGGTGGAAACCGTGGTCGTTGGATTTAAGTGGGAGGCATTACTTGGACGGTACCGAATGGACTACTTAAACCGATCTCAAGGGCCTCCCGTGTACCCTGGTTATGAGAGAGTTAAAACATGTAATAACATCGCTGGATGGAACTTTTGAATGATTACGACTGTGAAACCTGAACGTGCACGAGCTTTGCAGTTCACTATCGACTCTAACTTACCTGATCAGACTCGCTCTGTTCAAACTGGAGAACTGAAGGAAGAGAATTTGCAAGTTAAATCCATGCGGGGCATTGAGAGGCAATCGTTGGCCGGTCGGACGATATTCGCTACCTCATGGAACGAATGTGGATCTCATTATACAGTAATTGTAGGAAGTTTGCTTTGGGCAAAGCACACCGGCCTTGATAATCTAGTCGTCTGGGTTTTGATGATAGACATTAGGATTTATAAACCTTGAACTGGTGATCGGGCATGAAGGCCCACCTTGCAATGTATGTGAATGATGTTTGACTTGTGGGGAAAGTCAAGATGGAGTATCAGCAACCAGAAACACCTATATGGAAAGGAGAACAAACTGCAATGGATTCTATCACTAGTATACTTACAACTCCAAACGGAAACAATATCACCTGGGTGATCATTGATGGTCTCACGTTACCAGCACACTTTCTTGCAATCAAGAAAACTGACGAGTCTTCACAGTTGTGAATGTCCTCTGAGAAAGGCTGCTTTTAGGCACGAGGTGCTAACTCCTGTTACCTCTGAATTTGATCTATGCATGATTTATGTCAGGCAATATACAACACCCTTGGCTCACGTCAGGATCAGAGCATTGTTTATCACCGTTGGACAAACGGTCAGAGTAAACTAACTCTCCTGGCACTCGAAGACATACTGCGAGCATGTGTGTGACTGGATTTGGTGCAAATTTGAAGGACTCTTACCTATAGTTGAGTACTACTGTGGCAGTTATCATTTTGGTAACCAGACAGCTCTGTTGAGGCATTACATAGACGATAATGCTAACCTTCTTGTTAGACTGAGATGGTTGACAACCTAATCACAGGCCCAGGACTTGTATTCGAAACTCTTAGGAAGATTGTTTAGATCGAAATTCGTTTGGCAAGAATGCGTGACCGCCAGGAAAACTGATAAGCTTAGAAAACACTAGAAGATCACCGTAAGCGATCGTATCATGTTGAAAGTCTCACCCTGGGAGGGTGTAGTACACTTGGGAAGCGTGGCGAGCTTAACTTACATCATCTTGAGCCATACAACATTCTGGGAAGAGTAGGTAACGTGACTTACAAACTCGGGATACCCGACGGATTGGATAACGTTCGTGATGACATTTACGCTTCGAATCTAAGGTATTGGTTGCACGAGGAAGCACATGTGATACTTTTACTAGAGCCTAAGGTTAACGACGAGTCGTAGTTGTCAAGGAATCTATCGAAGCATCGACCAGGAAGTCAAGGGTAGTTAGCATAGTCGAATTCCAGTCGCAAGAGTTCGTTGGAACTCAAATCATGAACCGAAGTTCTCGTGGGAACGCGATAATCAGATGAAGCTCACGTATCCTAATCTGTTTGAAATTGTCGAATTGAATTCTGATGCGACTAGCGAATTTCGGGACGAAATTCCCTTTCAAGTTGGGGATGATGTGGCACCTGGGAAAAATCCAGAGTCATTCTAATTTAATACCGTGCTGTTTTGAATTGCTTATTAAATTTCGGGACGAAATTTCTTTCAAGTTGGGGATGATGTGACAACCTGAACTTTCAAGGTTAGCCTTGTTTAGTCAAATTTCGCTACTACTCATGTTCTACTCTGCGTCGTCATTATGTCTACGTTCCGTAAACCTATTGAACTTGTTTAATTGTATTTAATAATTATGATTAAATGGTGTTTCTAACTAGTAGATGATAAACGTTTGGATTTAGTGTGTATATATATTCACAATCATGTGATTGCAAAAGTTATTAGCCCAATTTAATATAGTATTGGTCCACTAATTTGAATCGGTCCAATAAGCTTATAATCTGATTAATACATTATCAGTCCACTACGAGCCCACCTCCCCTCTTTCTTATTTGCGTACAATCTGATGCATACAATCTGATTAGGTTCTCACAACCTCTTGCAAACCCTACTCTCCCCCATCTTCTACGCACATCAGTAGATACCCCCCCTTGTATTGCGACTGCACTAAGACCCCCTCTCATCATCATCGAAGTATCACCTTTTTCGGTCAAATTCTTGGTTAGTGGATTCTTGTTTATGTTGACTTTTAATTAGTAATTATACTTACGTGAAATTGTGGTTAATGAAACTATATCCATGCTTTGAAATTATATGGTCACATGATACTAAAGTAAACTGTTTCTTTGAATGATGAACCGTAATTAGACATGTTTGTTCATAAGAATCACTGATGGATCTTGGTTAACTCTAAGATAATAATTGATGATAGAATGATTGAATATGTTGTGATGAATGTTACTATAATGATCACGCAAAATCTGAAATCAATAGGATTTAGGGGTGTATAGTGGGCAGAGGTAAACATGATATGTTTGTGCAATGTATGGGGATGGGTAGTATGGTTGGGCCGAACTAAACTTAAACCGCAGGTTCTGGTCGGGCCGCACATGATCTGGGTTTCGTGGGCCGGGCTATATCTTAAGGATCATGCTAGGTAATTGCTACTCATACGCCTAAAAAGTTTGTAAAGTCTATAACTCAAATTATGCAAAGAAATTAACAACAGTATATGGGTACTTAATTCATAAATGTGAACATGGAGGTTGTTGGTTAAGTGGGCCGATACTTAAACATATATGAACTTGAATAACAGTGCGATGTATATGCATACATGTTAGTGGGCCGAGATAGTTTTAGGTGCCTTAGCTGGGCTTTGTAAAGAATTAAACATGTGCTTCAACGGGTTGTTTAGGGAGGCCGGAACCAAGTGGGCCGCACACCTCCTAACGATGTCAATTTGGGCCGATATTAAGTGGGCTGCGGATTAGGTGTTTGGGCTGGGTTTTATGTGGTTTTGATGCAAGGTCTTTATAACCAAAGTGATCATAAGATGTTATGAGTTATTGTTCTTATGTGCATATATAACCTTGATCAACAAAGTGCTGATTGTGTATGTTTGCATGATTAATTATTACTATTTGCATAGTATCATGTATATGATATGATATGTGAATAACAAACTAATCGGTCTGGTGATGTATTGATACATGAACATGATGTGGAAAAATAGTTAAAGGATTCGGATGAACCAATGCGTGTGTACTTACATGTGAACTAAATTACTTGTGATAATGCATGAGATGAACTGGTATTGTGGTTGTGAGTAGGACCAGATACTTGCTAGGATTTGCATAATGATATATGTTCTACTTATTTGCAATCTGTGTATTGAATGCAAAGAAAACATGTGTTATGTTAGCACGAAACTGACTAATTTGGTAACCACAATAGGGGTTAATTGACCAACTGGGAACACATTCGGGTATTCCTGAGAGGAATACGTCTTATTGTAAAACTAGAATGTTAGATAATATACTCTTCCTATTACCTTTAAAGTCCCTCCATCTTGTTTGGTTACCTGAGAGGTAACATGGTATAAGTTAGTAGCGCTACTTAGGTTTGGCAACCTCACCCCGCAGCTGGGAGGATGGGTGTTGAACTAATGACCTAGTCATGACCAATGCTTTGATAGGAGCATTGGAGAAAGGGCAATGTAAATCAGGAGCCGTCTTGTATTCGGGGTATTATCAACATTAAATTCAATGGATTAACTAAACACTTGGTAACCAACGTTTTCGTAAAACTCTGAACTCACCAGCGTTGTCTGATACACTTGTTGCATGCTCGTAGGTCGTTAGATATCTTGGATTTGGGAACTTGCTGTCTGGAGTAGCTGGAGTGGTCATGGGTCGACTGGAGGGATTCATGTGATTGATTATTGATAATATACATTGGTTTTGAACAATTTAACTTTGGTTTACTATTTGCTTCTACTGAACATGTTGGCTTTCATTTAAACTTGTTGACGATATTTTTCATTAATAATTGGGGATTTTATTTATAAACTTGAATGGGTTCAATGTAATTAGTGGCTCGTGGTTGGTACGTTACATGCCTAACAGGGACATTCCCTAGGTGGTATTTTGGGGGTGTGACACTGATGAAGAACAACAAAACATTGAAATTGAAGAGGTATGTTATTCAAATAATCAATTTAATAAAAACCACAAAACGCCATGATTAATAAAATCCTTTTTTATTTAACAGGAAATGGCTGATAAATTGGATGGGGCATACAAAGAATTAGAAGACTGTTACACTAAAATGAACACATTGTTAAAATAGTCAAAGATTGAATATCCAAATAGTCTCCTGGTACATATTAAATATTTACAATGTCTGACATTGTTGGAGAACATGTCAAAATTTGTTGATAAAAATGCCAAGGAAGTGGCAGCTGAGAGAGAAGAAGGTAAAAATGAAGGTGAGGTTGAAAAAGAAGTTGAAGGTGAAACGAAAGTGGAAGTAGGAGGTGAAAATTAAGGAGAAGGGGAGGATGAGATGGCTGGAATAGAAAACGCCATTGAAGTGGAAATAGTTGATGAAAACGCCAATGAAGTTGAAAATGAAAGAGAAGGAGAAGGAGAAGGAAAAAGAGAAGGAGAAGGAAAAGGAGAAGAAGAAGGAGAAAGGAAATGGGAAAGGGAAGGGAAAGGGGAAGGGAAAGGGGGAGAGAAAGGGGAAGGAGAAGGGGAAGGGGAAGGAGAAGGAGAAGGGGATAGGGGAGTAGAAAGAGTAGGGGATATGGCCAGAGAACAAAATGCCGAACCCTCTATTGGTACAACAGCCCCCATATACAATATTCTCTGATGAGAATACTATATTCTCATATGAAGATATAAATGAAAAAGATATTGAAAGATGGGATTGTGATTTCAAGACACTTGAATATCACATTTCCAGATACAATGGGGAAAAATAATTAAAAGGAATATTGCTGAGGTTTTGGAGCTGCCGGGACAAGATCTAAAACAAATGATTGAAATAAAAGAAGGTCTAGATTGTCCAAGGATGGTGGATAAAGTGATTAACGCAGTAAAAAACATCTGCAACCTACTGAAGAGACCCCAAAAATGCTTGTGTTTGATAAGACACCAAACATCCTCCCAACAGAAACACAATACAGTTAGGCGTTCATCACTGAACTAGAAAAAACTGAAGGGGAGATGGTGAACAAAAGTGTTGACCAACAAGGTGCAGTGTTTGATAAAACACCATGTGAGGAGCCACTATCTACAGCTGGGAAGAACCTCTTGCAAGCTTTTGAAGAGGAAGAGACACCCAATAAACCCCACGATGAAAACACCATCAACACATCACCACCAAAAATGCCAAACAAATCTGATGTGCAGGAGAAGGGTGATGAGGATAAAACTCCAGACATTCACAAAGTTGATGCAAGAAAATACAATTTAAAACCCTGAAGAGCTGCCTGGTGATCAAGAAGCTGATCAAGATGATGAAGAAGATGAAAATATAAACAAAAAGACTGTGGGTGAAAAGACGAAGAGAGATACAAAAATGAGCAGGGCATGTTTGTCACCTTATGTAAGGAGGCAAGTGGTTATACATGAACCAAGGAAGAACCATGAAACTAACGTTGCCACATACATATTCACTAGATAGAGTGAATGTGAGTATGTACACTTCTCTCAAATAAAAAAGCCAAACTTTGCATTTATCACGTTTACTTGAATATGCATGTAAAAACGCTTAAAACGCCATGTCTTATTTTGTATAACTAAAACGCCATATGATGTTTTTTAGGACTGTCGTGTTCAAGATGGGAGGAGAGTTTACACTCATAAGGGTGGTTTGTGAGAGCATGAGACAAGTATTTGATGCACACGTCGCCATTATTCAATGTTGGGAGCATATCCTGAACTATGAAGAAAGATACAAGGCTCCAGAATCAACCTCAAGGTTATTTTGCATACAAATAATGCTGGTAACTCTTTTGCAATATTTAATTGATGAAATTATATTAGGACATTGTTTTGTTGTTTAAAATGTGGTACTCAATATTACAGAATCGTCCGACGTACAACGAAATGACAAAAGTACGTTATTTATACAAAGAATTCAACAGAAACATGGCAACGGTTTTGAAAAACGCCCGTTTCAAAGGAGACCAGAAAGATAGAAACATCACAGAATATGAACTGGTCTTCGTGCCAATAATATGGGCAAGACATTTCTATGTTGTCTATTTCAACATAAAACACGACAGAGTTGATGTATTGGATAATAGCGCTACAGGGGATGACCTCAGCATTAAAGACAAGTATGATGGATGGGTGGGAAAGTTGGTAAGTATCTTGAAAACTTTGTATATAGGAACTATGTTGACAAAATGCCATACTAATATATTCAAAAAATGTGAAACTGCAGCACGATGCTTTTGCAAACTACTTGCGTCTTAAAAAACACCCAAAGCATAAGATCATGAAGTCGGCGCTTATTGTCAGACAAAAGATGGAATGAGGACAACATCTAACGTGGTCGACTGTGGGGGTTTTGCAATGAGGCATATGGAAACATATATGGGGCAGATAGCTGGTTAGACATGTGGTTTAGTAAAAGAAGATGCCCCAAATCAACTACAGCAAAGACAACTAAATGGACTGAGGATGAAGTACATTGTAAAAATCCTGCTTCATACCGAAAATGAAAACAAAACACAAGTGACAAAATCTGTAAGAAAATTCTTGGATTTAGGGGGGAAAGAATACATGAATTGTGTCAAACAACGGACAAGAGAGTAAAAGAAAGGATGAAAGAATATGTAGATTAGCTTAAACGTCATGGATTATATAATTTTAATGTTGACTAATGTGTTTTGCTTTTTAGATTATTGCATCTACATGTTTCGTTGTGTGATTTTCGATAATATTTGTGAAAATATGTAGAAATTAATGAAACGCCATGATTTGAATAATTAGCAAATAGTAACCATTGAAACATAAACAACATTAAAAAAAGGGTTAAAAAACCTAAATTAAAACAACTAAAAAACACAAAAACGCCATATCTATCGGATATCGATAGAACACCATTAAAAAATAAACACCTTTCGAAAAAATACTTTTTTTAAAAAAGCCATCGAAAATTAGCATAACGATGAAAACACCATTTCTATTTAAATTTTGTTTGGAACGGAATCATAACACCATTATTTTGATTGACGTGGAGAATGACAATCGTACCCCTTCACATAATTTAGCGTGCTATACCACGTGGCCAGCCAGGATCCGTTCTCACCGTTTTCATACTTTCCCCCATTTTCTCCTAATCCCGTACCTATATATAACCACCTTTATTGCGAGAACCGCGAGAACCAATGTGAACAGGGGGCAATTTTTTAAATACCAAACAACCTTTAAAATATTGGACTTTAAGCACAAATTAAATTACATTTAATACAATCTTTCACGTCCACTCTCACTAACCTCTGATTAGATCCAGATCTCTCAACATTTCTCAACCTTCAACCTAAATCTCTCAACAATACTCAACAGTTCGTCCCAGAATCTCCCAGCAATACTCAACAGTTCATCGATTACATCATCGTCTCAAATACATCATCACTTCACCGTCATCAGTTCACCATATTGAAGCATATGGATTGAGATTTTATCTCAGATCTGAGATTTTACCAACAGATAGTCATAATCGAGGTTAGTTCCCAAAGTTCGTCCAAAATTAGTCGTATAATATATATTAGGAACATAATCATCGATCGTACATTCTTCATCCATTCGTAATTAGGGCAACGTGATTATAAGCATTATGAATTTTTAATCTGTTCGTAATTAGGGCAACGTAATTATAAGAATAGATGATTCAATGAGTGTGTCATAGTGAATTTGAGAAAATAAAGTTAATAATATCATTCATGTGCATAGTGAATTTGAGCAGATTTGTTTAGGGTACGTGTAGATGATTTTGTGTAATTAGAATATGCTAGTGTTGGTGTTTTAGGTAATGCACACGTGCATAGTGAACTTGGGCAATTTTGTGTAAGATATGTGATTTTGTGTAATTAGGATATGATGGTGTTATTGTGATTTTGTGTAATTGGAATATGATGATGTTATTGTTTCATGTGATGCACATGTGCATAGCGAACATGAGCAGTTTTGTTTAATATACGTGTTTATGATTTTGTGTAATTAGATTCTGTTGATGTTGTTGTTTAAAGTGATAAATATGTGCATATTGAATTTGAGAACATAACATTGAAATTTACATATGGATTGATTTTAAATATCATTATAAGAATATATGATGCACATGTGCATATTGATTCACAACTGCATAATGACAATGACATGTGATGCACATGTGCATATTGATGCACATAGTGCATATAGATGCACAAATGCATATCGTTTACGATGATGAAAAAAGGTGTTTAATGCACATACTAATTGAAATTGCATTTTGGTTATATTATGTTTCAATTATTACTAGAGGTAAAAAACGGAAAAAAGCAAAGAAAATAGCATTTGTGTTGAGACAGAATGACAAAGGGGCAACAAAACTGACAGGTGATAAGGAAGGTGAATACAAAAGTGTTAAACGAAAAGCCAAAAAAGGTTGGTTATTAGTCGATGATGCAGTTGGTAGTATATGCACATGTGCATTCAATTGTTACTTTCATGTTGAACGATGTTGTTTGATGTCATGTGCAATTATTGCAGGAGAAAGAAATACAAGGAATATGACAAGTAAAAAGCACAACGTGATGGATGACAAGGGCGATGAGACGGTGGAAAACTTCCACCATTAATGAAAGAAAGTTGCATAGAACGTATTATATTGAAAATTATGGTTGTTTTTGTATGGTGGTTTATATGTTAGTTGTTTTTTATTGATAATCTATATTTGTTTATTGGACGATGACAAATATACGATCGTTAATTCCGTAATTTGATGTAATATGGTATAGTATATGTTGGAAATGCACATGTGCATAAGGTGTATTAGTATGCATAGTGGTGATATATGATGTGTTTCCGGATGATTATAATCAGTTTACAATGTTTTGAAAGGTTATATGGTGGTTAGTATAGTATATGTTAGAAATACACAAGTGTTTATTGTTGTGACATAAATGATTATGTTGCCAATGCACATGTGCATATTTATACATTATTATGCATAATGGTAATGTATGATGGTGTTTGGTATAGGATATGTAGTTTACAATGTTGTATGGTGTATGGTATAGTATATGTTGGAAATGCAAAGTTACCTATTGATGTGATATGATGACTGGCATAGTTTATGTTGGCATTGCACACGTGCATAACGTAGAGGTAATAATGTATAATGTTGTTTGACATATTATATGGTGGGAATGCACATATGCATAATGTATACGTTGCAATGTATAATAGGTGGGTTGAAAATGGAGTACATGTAGTTAAAACATAATGGCATTGAAAACCATGCATCGATAAGTTTAGATGGTATGGTTTCAATGTTAAAAATGCACGCGTTGGGTAATGCACATGTGCATTATGTTGAAACAGTGGACATGTTGGTAATTTATGTTAATTGGTCATGAATACAACAGTAAATACTACACCGCTAAGCAGATAAAAAAAATAAGTCTAAACAAGGAATGTAAACAAAAAAACAAGTGATAATCAATTTATAAGTAGTTCAACTATTTTTTGGTTGTCCTTCTTTTGAACATAATATGTACCATTCTTTTGAACATAGTATGTACCGATGTGTACAATGCTCAATGTAGGATTGTTCCTATATATAAACAAAAAATAAAATGAATAAAAAGAGGATATAAATATCATAATTAATTGGGTAAATTACACTTTTCGTCCTTTATGTTTGTACTGGATTGCAACGGATAGCCTTTAGCTTCAATAATTACAGTCACAATCCTTTATTTAATCCTTTATTTGGAAAACTCATTACATCTTTCGTCCTTTAGCACTAATAAAGTTAAAAATTTCAGTTAAGTTGAATCACGTGATTCCCATGTAAGGGCATTTATGTCCTTTTAACCCTGGTTCTTTCCACCTTATAAACCCCTCTTTCACCCTCTTTCTCATGTTAGGGTTCTAAACTTCATTTGCTATCCAAGTCCCACCACCACCACCACCACCAAATACATCCACTAAGCCAACCACCTGTCACCATAACCACCTACAACCGCCACCACTGCAGTCCCTACAGCACAGCCACCGCTAAAATCAGCAATCCGGGTGATTTGCAGACCAGTGAAACCGGTTCTTGATTTACCGCCACCGGTAAAATCAGCAATTGGGTGACCCGACGAGGCGCCGCCGAGTAGCAGTTTCCGATGAAGAGGCCCGATCTGGTGTAAGCTTCCGCACGGTACCATGATTTGCAGACCAGTGAAACCGGTTCTTGATTTATCGTCAGGTTTACACATTTGGTTATTGTTTATGTGATCCAGATTGATAATTATGGGGTATGAGAAATGGGGTATAAAAAGATGGAATCTTTAGGGGTAGATCAAGGAGATGATAATAATATGATGTGGGTTTGGGTTTTCTCTCTCATCAACAACAATGGGTATTGTATTGGGATTATTCTTGGTGGTTTGTTGATCTGAAAGTGCACAAGAAGAAAACAGAGGATGGCTGGTTGTTGGATCACTCTATTATTGTGAAGGCTTTGGGTTTTCTTTATGCAAAGGTTTTTTCTTTTATCTTCTACATACACACACTCTTCTTATTAGGGTGCTGAAAGAAAAATCATACTTTTAAATAAACATGGTTTAGAATGAGTAACAGTAAGCTGTTGAAGTTAGAGAGATAGAGATAGTTGATATGTGGTGGTGTAAAGGCAGTGATTTGTAGAGAGAGAGCTGAGGGAGGGCGACTGAGTTTCTTGTAAGTTTCTCTCTCTCGAGAGAGATATAAGATTATGATTATTGTATATATTTTATAAGTTTTTAATTTTGTTTTTCTTTTATTTATAAAAATTTTAATTTGATTGGTAAAAACACCAAAGTGCCCCTATACAAATAAACTTAACTGAAATTTTTAACTTTCTTAGTGCTAAAGGACGAAAGATGTAACGAGTTTTCTAAACAAAGGACTGTGACTGTAATTATTGAAGTTAATGGCCATCCGTTGCAATCTGGTACAAACATAAAGGACGAAAAGTGTAATTTATCCTAATTAATAAAACATATGAAATGTGTATGCACAATGTTCAAACGGTCAACGATGTATACATGGTCAACAGTTTATCGGTCAACCATGTATACATGGTCAACAGTTTATCGGTGATGATTATAGTGGGTCAACAGTTTATCAGTGATAATGATAGGGTGTTAGCGTCACGATGCACATGTGCATGGGAAATGTGCTGATGGTTACCATATGATTATAGAGAGATGATTAAAGGGTGTTGGCAATGTGATGCGCATGTGCACAGTTATGTATTAATGGTTAACAGTATGATTAGTTATGATTATGGGGTGTTGTTAACGTGATGCACATGTGCATGTTCATGTTAATGATGGTTAACAGTTTATGTATGACGAGTATGGGTGTTACCAACATAATGCACATGTGCACGATCGGTGACAAGTATGGGTGTTATCAACATAATGCACATGTGCATGATCGTTGTATTGATCAACCAGATAAACAAAAAAAAAATGACAATGTTAAATAAACAATGATACAGGAACATAGAGTAATCAAGCAAATGTTATTTTTTTTAATAGCAGCAAAACTTCTCATACCGCAAAACTTCTCATACCACAAAAGAAATACCAGCGATTAGATGGTAAAACAACAACAAGGGGTAAAAATCTAAACAAGACAAAAAAGTGCAGAACATACTTTGCACATACACAGCCATACAAAACATAAAAAAAAAAAAAGGTTAACCCAGCCTTCCCAGCTATCAACACAGAACTTCGAACAATATTTTACCATCCGAACGAGAGGTTAATAACATCCTCGGAAGTCGACTCCAAAGAATGCTTGCCCCCCTTTAAAGAGCCTGTTGTTACTATCCTTCCAAATTACCCATAAAGTGGAGTAAATTATACCCAAAAGCAATGTATTATTGACATAAGAATCTAGTCGCATATACTCCTGAACAAGTTGCTCTAGGGATGAGAGGCCTGTAAGGTCCCAGTTACACTAAACAGAGATCTTCCTCCACACCGCCTTGGCTATCGGGCACTCAATAAAAACATGTGTGACCGACTCCGAAACCCCCGCTCACTCTATGCAGCAACCAGTAACGGTACTAACCCCTCTCGCACGCAGATTTTGTCACACCCTGGCTTTGCGGAAGCGTGGGTTTATTTGGTGTGACTTCTGAATACCATAGCATAATCACAACAATGCTATATGAAAATAAAACCATGATGTTCATCCATTCATTCAAGTTTAAAAAGTTAACACGACAACATTGTTTTTAAAAGTCGACACAACAAACCAAGTACAACCATGACATAATGAAAACATGTTCAACGACATAATAAAAGACATGAAATAAAAACACAGTTTAAGACTTGCAACCCGTCCAGGCAAAGGTCACATTTCCTAAACTCAGATGACATCATTATTCCTACGCAGCTTGACGACATTGCATACCTTGCCAGATCCACTAATTCCCTGAAATACATGCAGTTTGAAAAATCAACAAAAAGTTGAGCGAGTTCATGTAAAAGTGAGTGTGAATAAACCTTTAAAGTATGTCTAAAAGTTCCTGGTATGTAGCAATAAGAAAAAAGAGATCACCAATGGGTTGCAAATCCACTGGTATGTGTGAGAAAGTGCAGGGAAACTCAAACCTAGCAAATTTGTTACCGGGCTTCGGCTGTAAGACACAGTCACCTCTATGGGCCTCCCCGGCCTCACGGGTGTGGGCTCGCTACACCCAAATAGATCTATCACTCTTGTGTCCCTCGGTCCTACAACGAGGATTAATGGCCTCGAGTGTTGTACCCACCCCTCACATGATCTAGTAGTATAAACCCTCCCTACGCTAACCATACCATGCAATAAATGTTTGTAATAATTTTCGTATGTATTTCACCCCCGAAGTATAAAACTGAAAACAGTAAAAAGAAAAGGGTGACATGAACTCACAGAAGTGCGTCTCGTGAAATAGTCGATCCCAACTCAACCTGCTGCGTGACGACCTACACGTACTAATTCCTATTAGACGGATGGCCGTGCCTTGGCTTGGGGTTTAACGTTTTTGGGAAATAGTTAGACAACTATTTCGTATTCACACTTCTTAATTATTTTATAAGTATATTTACTTCCCAAGGATGGGGGTAATAATACATGTATACTTATAATTCCGAAAATATATTTTTAAGTCTCACTTGAAAAATATATTTTAATTACTTGACTAAAATGTTTTAAATCCCAAAATATATACACTTTCCCAAAAATATTATATTTTATTTCATAAATTTTCTCAAAATAATATTTCACCAAAAATGTACACATAGGAGTATTTTTCTGAAAAATACCTAATAATACTTGTGTAACTTAATTTTTATTTTGTGAGAGCGTTGATATTATTTTGGAGTTGTATTTTCATAGTATTTCCAAGTTATATTATTTTTACCCTAAAAATAATATATCTAGTTTACAAATAACAAACAATCACACAAGCGTTTTATTATAGAATATATATTCTAAATATATATTTATCAAATTTTATTTAAGAAAATCCACCTCTGGTATTTGGTATTTTTGTAATAAAAATCATGGCGAAGTTTATTTAGAAAAATGATGTTAAAATTATATTTGTAAACATTTGTTAGAAAAATATTTCTAAGTGTCGTAATTCTAGAAAAATTTCGCCAGAGTTTCCTCTGTAAATTGAGGTGTCCATGCTTTTAGCATATCATTTTCTTTTGTAAAAAAATCCATCAAACAATTTTACAATCAACAACATACAATATTTAATCACTAATCTTTACAAAAATAAGACTAAATCATAAACTCATGAACTTGAAAGTTTGCAAAAATATGTAGTACATTACTAACATGCTTAGTAGGCCTTGTTATCTTTAAAAATAAGTTTAGTTTCTTACAAACTTTATTTTTAAAGAATTTGGAGTTTAACAACTTCTAGTCATGTTTTACAAAAATATTTCGTTGTTAAATTTCCTTGGTACACAAGTGTTCACACACTTGTTTACCTTCTAAAAATATATTTAGTTCATGCAAGATCCGGGTTTTAACAAAACTAGAATTTTCCACTTGGTTCTTTTGAAAACCCACTTGTAGATCTTTAGATCTACAAGTTTGTAACCTTATTTTTCAAGAAAAAATATATTTAGTCAAGTTCAAGGTTCATGAATGGATGGTTTCATCATCCTTCATAACTTTATCATTTACATCTTACTAGTTCATGTTCTTCTTGAACATGATCTAGCATGTCTAGATGATGATCCATCCTACTTCTACTAACAAACAACATCCAAATATCATAACTACACAAGATCTACATGATTTACCCATATATCTTCTCTTTATCCGCCCTTTATCACTTTATGTTCAAGACTTAGTTTATGTTCATTAGTGTTTCCAAAATTTAATCATTCTATCACTTATTAACCACTAAATACAAGAACAAGACGATTTTTTAGAGCACTTACTACTAGCACAAGGCTAGGGGAGAAACAAGGCGTAAAAGTGGTGGATAAAAGAAAACAAGAGTGGTCCTTGAGCTTCCGAGTGCACCGAGCTTGTTTGTTGAACCTCTTGCACCTTTGTATGTATGTAGAACACTTGTATGGAAGTTGGATGGTGGTGATATGGTGGAGGAGGGTGGCGGCCGTGAGTGATGAAGGAGGAGAGGAGAGTGGTTTGAAGTTTGGGTGTTTGTGAAATGAATGATCAAGTTCCTTAAGGGTTAATTTATAAACCATGTTTCTCTATTATCAACATATAAAGTGTTTCCTAATGACCAACATTAACATTTAAATAATCAAAAGAATGCAAGGGGGTGTCCTACCCCTTGTAACCGTCGAAGTGGGGGGGGGGGGGGTAGTGGGTTGGGTTGTAATGTAATGGTAACTATCTAGTTAGTTTTAGTTAGGATTTTAGTTAGGATATTAGTGTGTTATCTAATATAAAGGGTGTTAGGGTGTTCGGGGACCCTAACTAGCTCAGAAAAATAAAAACAATGTATTTGGCAATATTTTTATGTTCCGGGTAAAGTCCGGTTGTTCGGTTGGATATTGATCCGTTAAAGTGCTAAATAAAGCTTTAAAGTGTCTTTTATATTGTTTTTAGTGACACATTAAATTTCCAACACTTTGGAAAATATCTAGGACTATTTTGCCAAGTTTTTGCACTTTACTAGCTTTGTTAAAAGCTGAATTTTTGTATTTAGTGCAGAATTTTACAGTTAAAGTATGTTTTTGGCATTTCTTGGCACTATAACTATCACCTAGTGACGCAGTTTTATGGTTCTCACCTTCCTACACTCCCTACTAGTGTAGTATTCCATTCCCGGCTCATACTGGCCTCAATGACATTGTCTGTCTAGTGCTGGCATTGTCAACATGTTTACTGAGTTTTCCGTTCATTGTGCTAACTGTGATTTGTGCATCAAGTTTGTCACTATTATTTGTGTAATTGTGTGTAATAAATAGAGTGACAGTATAAAATGTGATGCATGAGTATGTATGTATGTATCGGAAGACAGAAAGCAGTTTAATCATAATTGTAATCAAGCACAGTAATTAAGCACTAATTAAATATTAATTAATTTGTACGGATACATGGATTTGTGAGGGTTGTCACATTCTCCCCCCGTTAAGAAAATTTCCTCCCGAAATTTTAAGTTCTGCTTCTGGTTGCAGGGGTCTTAGGAAATAAATGGGGGTACTTTTCTTTCATACGGTCCTCACGTTCCCATGTGAATTCCAGACCATGTCTTGCATTCCAATGAACTTTGACGAGCTTGACACTACTCCTGCGCGTCTTGTTTATCTTCCAATCCATAACCTCAACGGGTTCTTCCACAAAGTGGAGCGTGTCGTCAATGTGAATTTCGTTAGCAGGAATGACAACAGTTTCTTGTGTTGAACTCTTCTTCAGGTTTAATACATGGAATGTATCATGAACTCCGTTAAGTTCGGTAGGTAAGTCCAACTTGTATGCTACTAAACCAACCCTCTTCAGAATCTTGAAGGGACCAATCTTGTCTGTGGTTTCCTGGACCACTTCCGGACCAACTAACTGTCTATCACCTGCGTCAGCCCAACAAAACGGTGATCGACATTTGCGCCCGTAAAGAGCTTCGAATGGTGCGGCTTGAATACTTGCGTGATAACTGTTGTTGTATGAAAATTCAACCAATGGTAGGTGAGTATCCCAACTTCCACCTAAATCCATAACGCAAGCTCACATCATATCTTCTAAAGTCTGAATCGTTCGTTCACTCTGTCCATCCGTTTGCGGGTGAAAAGCGGTACTCAGGTTCAACTGAGATACGAATGCTTCTTGAAAAGATTGCTAAATTCTTGACGAAAACCTTCCGTCTCTATCAGAGATGATCAAGAGAGGCACTCCATGACGTGCACCTATCTCTCTCATGTATATCTCAGCTAATTTGCTTGTGTTGTCTTTTTCTCTGATTGGCAAGAAATGTGCAGATTTCGTTAACCGGTCCACTATTACCCAAATAGTATCGTGGCCTTTGGGCATTCTTGGCAGTTTCGTGATGAAATCCTTTGAAATCTGTTCCCATTTCCATTTGGGTATTTCAGGTTGCTGCAGAAGTCCTGAAGGCTTCTGGTATTCGGCTTTTACCTTGGCGCACGTTAAACACTCGCTAACATAAACTGCAACATCGCCTTTCATCCTAGGCCACCAGTAGAAATCCTTAAGATCTTTGTACATCTTATCTGCTCCTGAATGGATAGAGTATCGTGACTTGTGAGCTTCATCGAAAATAACCTTTGTCAAGCCACTAAACAGAGGAACCCAAATCCTTTTCATGAAGCATAAAGTTCCTTCCTCGTTTGGTACCAACTACTTCTCCATCCCACGGAGATATTCGTCCTCAATGTTCCTTTCCTTAAGAGCTTCTTTCTGCGCGGTACGAATGCGCAGTGAGAGATTTGTCTGGATAATCATTTCCAAAGCCCTAACCCTTATGGGCTTGATCCTTTCCTTCCGACTTAGGGCATCGACGACCACGTTCGCCTTCCCTGGATGATACTTGATCTCACAGTCGTAGTCGTTCAACAGCTCTACCCAGCGTCTTTGTCTCATGTTAAGCTCCTTTTGGTCGAATATGTGCTGCAGACTCTTATGATCCGTGAAGATTGTACATCGCGTACCATATAAATAATGTCACCATATCTTCAACGCAAATACCACTGCGCCTAATTCCAAGTCGTGCGTGGTATAATTTTTCTCGTGAACCTTCAACTGGCGTGACGCGTATGCTATAACTTTCTGTCGCTGCATCAACACGCAACCCAAACCTTGACGCGAGGCGTCACAATATATCACAAAATCATCCGTTCCTTTTGGTAGCGATAAGATCAGTGCATTACAAAGCTTGTTCTTCAACAACTGAAACGCTTCTTCCTGTTTGATTCCCCAATCAAGCTTCTTATCTTTCTGCGTGAGGGAAGTCAAAGGTTGAGCGATTTTTGAGAAATCCTCAATGAACCTTCTATAGTAGCCAGCCAAACCTAAGAATTGTCGAATCTCGGTTGGCGTCTTTGGAGTTTCCCAATTCTTTATCGCTTCAATCTTTGTTGGATCTACATGGATTCCATTTCCATTAACCACATGTCCAAGAAATTGGACTTCACGTAACCAGAACTCGCACTTCGAGAACTTGGCATACAACTTCTCCTTTTTAAGTAGCTCCAAAATAGCTCTTAAATGTTGTTCGTGCTCGTCCTTCGTTTTCGAGTAGATCAAAATATCGTCGATGAACACAATCACAAACTTGTCGAGGTACGGCTTACAAACTCTGTTCATCAAATCCATAAAAACAGCTGGTGCGTTTGTCAACCCAAACAACATCACCAGAAACTCGTAATGTCCATATCGAGTTCTAAAAGCAGTCTTGGGAATACTTTCCTCTTGAATTCTCAGTTGATGATAACCTGATCGCAAGTCGATCTTTGAGTAGAAACTTGAACCTTGAAGCTGATCGAACAGGTCATCAATTCTCGGCAGAGGATATCTATTCTTGATCGTCAACTTGTTCAATTCCCGATAATCGATACACATCCGAATGCTACCATCCTTCTTCTTGACAAACAAAACTGGAGCTCCCCAAGGCGAGAAGCTTGGTCTGATAAATCCCTTGTCTAGTAACTCTTGAAGTTGCGTTGACAACTCCTGCATCTCCGAAGGCGCAAGTCGATAGGGTGCCTTAGCCACAGGCGCGGCGTCTGGAACTAAGTCAATTGTGGAACTCGACTTGTCTCTGCGGCGGTAATCCTGGCAAGTCTTCTAGAAAGACCTCAGGATATTCCTTTACCACTGGGATGTCTTCAATATTCGGCTCAGCAGCTTCTTTATCCATGGTGTGCGCCAAGAAGGCAACACATCCCTTTTGTAAACACTTTCGAGCTTTCAGACAGCTGATGATTCTCAGAGGCATGTCACGCTTCTCTCCGTGAACCACGATCGTCTCTCCATCTTCTGTTGGGATGCGAATGGTCTTTTCGTGACAAACAATCTCGGCTTTGTTGTTTGACAACCAATCCATCCCTACTACCACGTTGAAGCTTCCCAACTCGACTGGTAGTAGATCCAAAGTGAACTCGCGTTCTCCCAGTTCAATTACACATCCTCTAACGACTTCATTTGCTTCAACTAGCTTTCCATTAACCAGTTCAATTGAGTACGGTACATCTAACTTACTAGCAGTTAACCCAAGCATACTCTTAAATTCTAATAACACAAAGCTATAGTCGGCACCAGTATCAAACAGAACAGATGCAAAGCGTTGATTTATAGGGAACGTACCAGTGACAACGTTGGGATCCTGGCGTGCTTCTCTTGCTCAAATGTTAAACACTCTTCCACGGGCTTGGTTCAGCTTTGGGCATTCCTTCTTAAAGTGCCCAACTTCTCCACAATTAAAACATCCGGGTCCTTGACCATTACCACCTCCGTTTCCAGCTTGTGCATTGTTTTGGTTGCGATTTCCATTCCCAGCTTAATTCGCAACGTTTCCTCGGTTTCCATTTCCGCCATTTCCTCCCTGCTGGCGGTTTCCATTACCATTCCCATAACCTCGATTCCCAGTACGCCCAGCACCAGTTCCGGCCCAACACGTATCCTTTGTGTGGCCATTCCTTCCACATGATTCACACTTCCTCAATCTGCATTGGCCAGTATGAAGGCGCTGGCACGTATTACACTTGGGCAGAGTACCCATATAACCCTTTTCTTTATTCTCAACACCGGTTGCAGCTCTGGCCGGTGTGCTCGGTTTACCCTTCTTGTTCGCATTGCTTGTACCTTGCTTGAAGTTCGAGAATTTCCTTTTATTTTTACCAGACGACTCCACATGAGTCACTTTCTTCTGCTGCTCAGTAACGGAAAACTTGTTCAATCGAATAGCTTCCTCAGTGAGTGCCACACTAAGATCAATGGATTCTGTGATGGTTGCGGGCTTGGAAGTAGTAACCATACTCATGATCTGAGGTGCCAATCCCCAGATAAAGCGCTCAGTACGTTTAAACTCTGGTGTGACCATGTACGGCACTACATGGGATAAATCGTGGAATCTTTGAACATACTCTGCAATTTTGGGACCATCCATTTTTAGATGCCAGAACTCAGTCTCTAGCTTCTGAATTTCGGCACGTGAGCAGTACTTCATTCTCATGAGCTCCTTCAGCTCATTCCATGACATCGCATAAGCAGTAGCTTCACCCAAAGTTTACACATGCAAATTCCACCAAGATAGGGCTCCATCCAGAAAAAGCCCTGGGATGTAGGTCACTTGTTGCTCGGGAGCACACTTGATTATTCTAAGAACAGATTCAGTCTTCTCAGCCCATCTAACAAACGCAACAGCACCTCCCATGCCGTCGAAATTCACGGGCTTGCAATCGAGAAATTGCTTGTAAGTGCACCCTGCACATACGTTTGGATTTACAAATGGTATTAGCGAACGTGCTATAAATATCCAAATGTATCATAGTATATCTCAAACGACTTAACATTACCATTAGGTGGATTGTTATTGTCATGGTTGTGCGAGATATTTCCACTCGTTTCTGCATGAGAAGCAGCGTATTGCGCGATAGCTGCAGCAATGATTCCTTGAAGTTCTGCCTCATTAGTGGGCATGCGCGGGTCACGTCTTGGTGGCATCTTCTAAAAGATGTTTCACGTTGGTCAGGTCATAATAAATAAATTGTATGCGTACGTAATAACATTCATCAAGCACATAACATCTCATGTTATAAATTTAAAACAAATAATCCAACAATGCATTTAATGAGATTATTGCGATTGCACTATAAAAACCAAGACCACAATGTAATGTTTACAAGTTCATAACTGTATCGTACATCAACAGTGACTAAGGGCCACATCGCCCTCGTCCGAACTACCTAATCAGCTACAACAACAACCAAAATACAAAATATCAAAAGTCATGACCTCAAAATGCCGTCTTCAAAAAGCTGTATAGTCTGCACAATCGCGGTCTTCTCACCAAAAGTCTACCTGTGTCGAATCAAAATGCCTATGCTGATGGCGGCGGAGGAGGAGGAGGAGGAGGAAAACGAGAGTAATACAGGCGACACATATGTAACCAGTCCTCCTCTAAAGCACGACAGACGCGCAGCACATATGCTATCTGCTGCTCAGAAGTCCAAAAGCGAGCGTCTGAGTCGGGGAAAGTGGACGCGGAGGGTGTGATGCTGCAAACGGGGTCTGACAGTGACAGGATGGACGTGGAGCTCTCTCCAAATCCTGAATACGACATGTCAATGCCTCCTGCTGTATCATCAAGGATGTAAGGATGTCCTCCGTAGAGTACCAACATGGTATAGGTGATACGGATCAGACAGTGGCATGATAGGGGGCGTAGTCCATAAAAATTGCTCGCTCGATGGATTGAAAGATGGTGCAGTAGGTGGTGCAACAGGAGGAAACTGAGATGTGAACGGAAAAGGTGATGACAACATGGGTGGAACAGGGATAGGTGGCTGCCTAGATGACCCCTCTCCAGGACGCGGTGGTGGTATGTCCTGAAGGAACGTAATAGGGAGATCAGTGCGGTGAGCATCGGTGGTGTGTGGGGGAAACAACGGGATATCAATGGGTGCTGAAACGAGGGCTACTGGAGGTGTAACAGGTAACACAAATGGTGGGTAATCTTCATCGTTATCAATCCACCCGTTGTGGGTGTCGGCATATCGTGGATCTATATGAGCAGCGAATGGTGCACGGTCAATCAAAGCTGGTACAGGATCAGGTATAAGTGCATCGACAACAGGATCATCCACCAATGGTGGAGCAACAACGGGTAGGTCCGCAACAGGTATATCATCAACAAGAGGTGCAATGGCGGGTGCATCGTCATGAACAGGGTCATGCTCTAATGCAGGATCAGGAGCGACGACTTGCTCAGGGGCCATGACGGGCTCAGGATCAACAAGATCCATATCAAAATCAGCTGGAATGTCAAACAAAAGATCAATAGGATCTACGGGCGCCTCTAAGGGCTGGTCCAAGTGAATGAACTCGATCTCCTGGTCAGGATCGAAATCAGGGGGAAAGATAGGATCAAAATCATCATCAGCCTCGTGGTCAAACTCGAAGTCGTGTGCGGGACCGGGTGCAGCTGACAACGCCATGTCAGGATCGGCGGCTGAAGAGTGATGTTGCACTCCCTGAGTGTGTAAGGACGTAGATGCCACAGACTCAAAGGAATCTGGGACAGGTGAATCAGCAGGAAGCTCCTATGCAGGGGCCTCAGCGATGGGAAGAATAACATCAGCAACAATAGGGGCCCTGCCCTCATGGTCAGCCTCAGGTGGGTCCTCCTCAAACAGATCGATGTCGTCGTCAGAAACAATATCGAGTGGCATGTCTACGACTGGAAAAGCAACAAGCGGTATAGGAGCAGGGATCACCGCAAGTGGTAAATCCCCGGCAGGAAGGCCATCAGCAGGCTCAACTCCGACGTCAGGCTGCGCGAAGGGCTGAAAATCGTCGTCATCAGTGCTAGTGGTGTCTGATGTGTAGACCTCTCGCTCTGACGGAATCTCGTCATCTGATACGATCGCCATGGGATCTAAGGTGTCCGAAACTCCTGTGTCTGAGGATGATGGCATGATGTCTGTGACACAACCACACATGTGCACAAATAATCAACATAAGATCAAATAAACATGTAAGTCACCATAAAGTAAACAAGTAATCATCCTAGTCTTACTAGACTACCCTCCCAGCCTCTCAGACTAAACCTCCTAGTCTCTCAGACTAACTCCCTGGCCTCTAAGACCAAAACCTCCCCAATCTCTAAGATTGGACCCCTCAGTCTTCATGACTGAACCTCCCCAGCCTCTAGGGCTGAACTCCCTCAGCCCTAAGACTGAACCATAAATTTTGAAAAAGTGCTCGTACTTTTTGTTCGTAAAAATGTTTTGTATCCTGGATCTGGACGTAATGTATGCAATGTAAAAATGTTTTTGTGAGAGCCCTAGTGATCATAGTCTAGACTCGAGAAAGAATCCTAGTTCGCTATGATCAATGCTCTGATACCAAGCTGTCACACCCTGGCTTTGCGGAAGCGTGGGTTTATTTGGTGTGACTTCTTAATACCATAGCATAATCACAAAAATGCTATATGAAAATAAAACCATGATGCTCAACCATTCATTCAAGTTTAAAAAGTTAACACGACAACATTGTTTTTAAAAGTCGACACAACAAACCAAGTACAACCATGACATAATGAAAACATGTTCAACGACATAACGAAAGACATGAAATAAAAACACAGTTTAAGACATGCAACCCGTCCAGCCAAAGGTCACATTTCCTAAACTCGAATGACATCATTATTCCTACGCAGCTTGACGACATTGCATACCTTGCCAGATCCACTAATTCCCTGAAATACATGCAGTTTGAAAAATCAACAAAAAGTTGAGCGAGTTCATGTAAAAGTGAGTATATATAAACCTTTAAAGTATGTATAAAAGTTCCTGGTATGTAGCAATAAGGAAAAAGATATCACCAATGGGTTGCAAATCCACTGGTATGTGTGAGAAAGTGCAGGGAAACTCAAACCTAGCAAATTTGTTACAGGGCTTCGGCTGTAAGACACAGTCACCTCTATGGGCCTCCCCGGCCTCACGGGTGTGGGCTCGCTACACCCAAATAGATCTATCACTCTTGTGTCCCTCGGTCCTACAACGAGGATTAATGGCCTCGAGTGTTGTACCCACCCCTCACATGATCTAGTAGTATAAACCCTCCCTACGCTAACCATACCATGCAATAAATGTTTGTAATAATTGTCGCATGTATTTCACTCCCGAAGTATAAAACTGAAAACAATAAAGAGAAAAGGGGGACATGAACTCACAGAAGTGCGTCTCGTGAAATAGTCGATCCCAACTCAACCTACTGCGTGACGACCTACACGTACTAATGCCTATTAGACGGATGGCCGTGCCTTGGCTTAGGGTTTAACGTTTTTGGGAAATAGTTAGACAACTATTTCGTATTCACACTTCTTAATTATTTTATAAGTATATTTCCTTCCCAAGGATGGGGTTAATAATACATGTATACTTATAATTCCGAAAATATATTTTTAAGTCTCACTTGAAAAATATATTTTAATTACTTGACCAAAATGTTTTAAATCCCAAAATATATATATTTTCCCAAAAAAATATTATATTTTATTTTCCCAAAATAATATTTCACCAAAAATGTACACATAGGAGTATTTTTCTGAAAAATACCTAATAATACTTGTGTAACTTAATTTTTATTTTGTGAGAGCGTTGATATTATTTTGGAGTTGTATTTTCACAGCATTTCCATGTTATATTATTTTTACCCTAAATATATCAAATTTTATTTACGAAATATATATTTATCAAATTTTATTTACGAAAATCCACCTCCGGTACTTGGTATTATTGTAATAAAAATCATAGCGAAGTTTATTTAGAAAAAATGATGTTAAAAATATATTTGTAAACATTTGTTAGAAAAATATTTCTAAGTGTCGTAATTCTAGAAAAATTTCGCGAGAGTTTCCTCTGTAAATAGATGTGTCCATGCTTTTAGCATATCATTTTCTTTTGTAAAAAAAATCCATCAAACAATTTAACAATCAACAACATACATTATTTAATCACTAATCTTGACAACAATAAGTAGTACATTACTAACATGCTTAGTAGGTCTTGTTATCTTTAAAAATAAGTTTAGTTTCTTACAAACTTTATTTTTAAAGAATTTGGAGTTTAACAACTTCTAGTCATGTTTTACAAAAATATTTCGTTGTTAAATTTCCTTGTTACACAAATGTTCACACACTTGTTTACCTTCTAAAAATATATTTAGTTCATTCAAGATCCAGGTTTTAACAAAACTAGTATTTTCCACTTGGTTCTTCCGAAAACCCTTGTAGATCTTTAGATCTACAAGTTTGTAACCTTATTTTTCAAGAAAAATTATATTTATTCAAGTTCAAGGTTCATGAATGGATGGTTTCATCATCCTTCATAACTTTATCATTTACATCTTACTAGTTCATGTTCTTGAACATGATCTAGCATGTCTAGATGATGATCCATCCTACTTCTACTAACAAACAAAATCCAAATATCATAACTACACAAGATCTACATGATTTACCCATATATCTTCTCTTTATCCGCCCTTTATCACTTTATGTTCAAGACTAAGTTTATGTTCACTAGTGTTTCCAACATTTAATCATTCTATCACCTATTAACCACTAAATACAAGAACAAGATGATGTTTTAGAGCACTTACTACTAGCACAAGGCTAGGGGAGAAACAAGGCGTAAAAGTGCTGGATAAAAGAAAACAAGAGTGGTCCTTGAGCTTCCGAGTGCACAGAGCTTGTTTGTTGAACCTCTTGCACCTTTATATGTATGTAGAACACTTGTATGGAAGTTGGATGGTGGTGATATGGTGGAGGAGGGTGGCGGCCGTGAGTGATGAAGGAGGAGAGGAGAGTGGTTTGAAGTTTGGGTGTTTGTGAAATGAATGATCAAGTTCCTTAAGGGTTAATTTATAAACCATGTTTCTCTATTATCCAACATATAAAGTGTTTCCTAATAACCAACATTAACATTTTAATAATCAAAAGAATGCAAGGGGGTGTCCCACCCGTTGTAACCGTCGAAGTGGGGGGGGGGGTAGTGGGTTGGGTTGTAATGTAATGGTAACTATCTAGTTAGTTTTTGTTAGGATTTTAGTTAGGATATTAGTGTGTTATCTAATATAAAGGGTGTTAGGGTGTTCGGGGACCCTAACTAGCTTAGAAAAATAAAAACAATGTATTTGGTAATATTTTTATGTTCCGGGTAAAGTCCGGTTGTTCGGTTGGATATTGATCCGTTAAAGTGCTAAATAAAACTTTAAAGTGTCTTTTATATTGTTTTTAGTGACACATTAAATTTCCAACACTTTGGAGAATATCTAGGACTATTTTGCCAAGTTTTTGCACTTTACTAGCTTTGTTAAAAGCTGAATTTTTGTATTTAGTGCAGAATTTTGCAGTTAAACTATGTTTTTGGCACTTCCCGGCACTATAACTATCACCTAGTGATGCAGATTTATGGTCCTCGCCTTCCTACACTCCCTACTAGTGTAGTATTCTATTCCCGGTTCATACTGGCCTCAATGACATTGTCTGTCTAGTGCTGGCATTGTCAGCATGCTTACTGGGTTATCCGCTCATTGTGCTAACTGTGCTTTGTGCATCAAGTTTTTCACTATTGTTTGTGTGTAATAAATAGAGTGACAGTATAAAATGTGATGCATGAGTATGTATGTATCGGAAGACAGAAAGCAGTTTAATCATAATTGTAATCAAGCACAGTAATTAAGCACTAATTAAATATTAATTAATTTGTACGGATACCTGGATTTGTGAGGGTTGTCACAGATTTTCCCCAACCGGAACCCGATTCTGCAGCAACCTCTATATGAAACCATTAACTTTAATAGGGACCCAATTAAGCCACTCGAACACCTTAAAATCAGACCCAAAGCAAGATTCTTCCAGCACTTTTCTAGCCGCTTGAACTGTGAACCCATCATATTGACGAGGAGGGTATATATGTGATGAATCAGAAGATGCCATATGTATCACAAATGCGTTACAAGTGAAATCATGTTTATTTGTAAGTAGATGACAAATAGCAATATAATCGGACTGAGTAATCGTATAAGGGCACTTACAGTGGGAATTGGTAACAACATAGAAATTGTTAACAGAATGGATGTAATAAAAAAGTATGTAATTTGTTGTGATTACCGGATAAATGATGTATTCAACCGAGTAATCGTAGAAGGACAAGCCGAATTAGTTATTACAGTTATGACTTATGAGCAGCTGTATGAATGTCACTGGATGAGTTGTCGTCGGAGGAGTCGTCAGCGAAGGACTTATCACGGTGGTGGTGGGGTGGTGTTGGTGGTGTCGCGGTGGTGGCAGAGGTGATGTGTCGACGGCGGCGGCAGTTGTCAGGAGTGAACGATGATTTGAATGAGGATGTAAAGCCTAACTATTTGAACAGAAAGAAGATGGAAGATGTAAACCCTGTTAGATGGAATTTCACTTTAATTACAAAAATGTCATGTGTTCACACTGGTTCTCGCGGTTCTCGCAATAAAGGGTGGTTCCTAACGGATCCTTATCCTATATATATATATATATAGGGTCAGGATTTAGGGAAAATGGTGAAAAGTGTGAGAACAGTGAGAACGGTTACAGATCGTCAGATCAAAACAATCTATGGACTAGATGGCGCGGTGGTGTTTTCGTAAATAACATCAATTTTATTACGTGGACGCGCTTCATTAAGGGTAAAAAGTCTTTTGACTTCTCTACACAAAACGCCAAACTCATGAATAAAACGCCATTAAATTCCCACCTTAAAATACAAAGCACACCATCATCCTAATCTAAACGCCATTATATATAAAACGCCAAACTTTGTTTTTAAACGATAAAGCTGAACAAACAGTAACTGAAACGCCAGAACTTAATTACTAGCATTTATTATAATAAAATCCTGCCTAAAATACGCACCAAAAACATCCTATATAAACAACATCTCAGACATTCCAATAAAAATGATTCTCACTCTCCGACCTCGATGTCGTTCGCATAAGTCTCGACAGCTCTTCCATTCTATAGTATGCAGGGATCTAAGATTCCCTGAGTGCAAAAATATCAGATAGCCAGTCCTTATCTGCTAAATTGAACTCTTTGATAACCACTTCCCATTCTAATTCAAACCCTTTGGTTGTAAGAGTATCCGTCCACACAACACCACAAATACGTTCTTTGAAATTGGGGGAATTGCATAGCCTAACACCAACCTATGTATAACACGAAAACGCCATGGGAAAAAACATATATATTACACACAGACAAACTTACATGAAAAACAGTAACAAAGGTTAAAGAACGCCATACATCTTAAAACACCAAACATAAAAAAAATGGAAATCAACCTTCAAAGAAAGTTTATGCATCACATGCCACATGCATAACCGATGCCTCGTGTCAACAAATACAGCAGAAATAGCCTTCTTCATTGCTGGATCTTGGTCAGTGACAACAACTTTTGGTTGAGAAGCAACAGCTTTTAGAAAAACTCTCAACCAAATATACGTGGCGGGTGATGTGGCGGCCCATCCTCCCCACACCATACCTTCCAGTCTTAAACGTTTTGTGAGGAGCATTTCACTTTTTTAATTTCTAGGATTGCGCATATTGAAGGATATTCTGATCCAACATATTTTAATGTAGCAATAGAAAATCATTTATGATAACTTCAATCATTATGAATTTATAGCAAACTAAGGGTGCTCGGGGCCATCCCCTAACACTATGTTCCCGAGTCTCATTTAACAGGGGGAGGGGAGGGAAAAGAGATGAAAATATAAAAAAAAAAACCATGTTCCCGAGTTTTTTTTAAGGATAGGAGGGGAGGGAAAAGGAGGAAAAAGGGAAGAAAATATGACCATATATTCATCCTCCCAAAATGGAGAGATTAGGAGAGAAAATTTTCCTTCCCCTCCTCTTGTTAAATGAGAATCGGGAACATAGTGTAAATGTGTGCGGTAAAGTGTCGTGGGCGGGGAGTAGTCATCGAAGCAAGCTGTTGTTTTTGTCGACCGTTGGAGGCATTATATTAAAATATTAATTCCATTAATGTTAATATTTAAACCAAATCATTCATAAACCATTTCTCATAATCCAAAACTATTCTCAACCAAATAATACAAACCCAACTATTTCTCTTCTCATGCCCCTATTTTTTTTAAATGGCAGATGAAACACCATTGTTTATTCCACCCGACATTAGTGACTATGATTTATCATCAAGCGGTATCAGCTTAATTTTTTTCAAAACTCTCATCGAGCAAGCCAAACTAGAAGACACGGGCACGTCTAGTAAAAAGAGATATGTCCATCGTGATCGGTAGGCATCGAAACCCTTACGGCAGATTATTTTGTCGAGGATCCAAAATACAGTGATGATTTTTTTCGACACAGGTTTCGTATGTCAAAAATTGTTTTTAAAAATTGTGAGCGACGTGGAAGCGAATAATCCGTTGTTTCAAGAGTGTTTGGATGGGAGAATGAAGAAGAGTGTTACACCGTTGCAAAAAGTTACATTGGCGATTAAACAACTTGCAACTGGTAACCCTCCAGATGAGAATGACGAGTATTTAAATATGGCCAAAAGGACTTCCTGTGAATGTCTAGAATGGTTCTTCGAAACAGTAAGTAGTTTATACGCTCCTGAGTTCTTACGTAGACCAACAAGCCACGATGTTGTGCTTTTTTACCCAGCTCATGAGGAGAAACATCACCTTCCCGGGATGTTGGTGTCAGACCCCAACCAGTGGAGGAATCATCGGAGTGGGACGAGTACAAGATTGCAAGAGACTTCATAACACTATTTGTGACAATATTTAAATCAACCGTTTTCATTTCATAAATCAATTTGTCAACATTACAAGGAAATTCAAACAACAACAAGTTCAATGAAAATACAAAACAACATGAACAAAATTTGATAAAACATATTAAACCTAAGATGTCTAAATGTGTATCTAGGCATCATTGCTACTTCATTTCATAGCATCGTGATCCTCAACCAGTAACATGTTTAAAATAAAGTTCAATGCAAAAGCAAAGGCGAGTATACAAGTTTAAGTATAAGTATAAGTATCAAAGTTTAAAAACGAATCCACATGGAAAGTTAGGTTATTCAAGATCAACATACATGGCATGCAATATTTCTAGTCAACCCTCTGTTTACGCAATAAGGAATATAATCCAACATGACCTCTCGTTCACGGGTGGTGCGTTACTCCTATAGCGCTATACATGTTAAATGGAGGCTCGTATAAAGCTAATGACTATTGTATCACATAAGAATCACCCAAGTATATGTATCAAGTATAACAACATAGCATTCATGTATTTGGATTGTTTTGTGCATTCATAAAGATTAAAGTTTATGTGTAATTTATAGTTTAACATGTTACACCCCAAAAGTGGTAAACGAAAAAGGGGGTTCGAGTATACTCATGGTTTTGCAAGCTTTCCACTTGTGAATCCGCGAGAGAGTTGTTGTTATGGGAGGTTGGAACACCAAGTCCTTCTACACGAAGAAACAAGGCGTATGAGTATTGGAGTATAACAGTAGAGTAAGGATTCTGAGTTTTAAAAACGTATGAACATAAATATATGAGAGTAATCATCTTTAAGACATAATGTTTTAGATGATGTAACCAAACACTTTGACAGGTGACCACTAGTTCATCATCAAGGCTTGATTATTTAGGCAATATATAGGTTATGTAATGTATTAATATGTCCAATAGTTTAAGCTTGAGGTAGGAGGATGAATCCTCCATTTAGGAACCTCTTTTGTGTCATAGAAGTTGTGACACTTCGGGTTTTCCCGAGCAACCTTATTGTACAATACCGTTATATAAAAGTTATTAAATGAAAATCTGTGATCTTGTGTTACATGCATTATGTGATTTTTCAATGTGTTATGTGTATTATATCATTAAATATATACGATGTAGGTGTATATTAGAGGACCGAAACCACAAAAGTCCGACTCGAGACCACCCGGTCTCGACTCGGTATCTGCTGACCCGAAATAGTTGGACCACACCTCTCATCGGCCCACTCGAAAACTCTTTAGGGTGCACCGCCTTTGGAAGGGTATAAAACCCCTAACCTAGCTACCATTTCCCTTTTTGACAAGACAATCATCATTCCAAATCCCCAAACATTCCCCTATTCATACTCTCTCATCTCATCCTTTCTCTCTCTAGACAAAACCCTAACAACATCATCTCCTCTCATCCTCTCGGACCAAACCGGCAGCAACAAGGACTCTCGGATCAGCTCATTATCATCACTCGGAAGCTTTCTTCATCAATCCTCCATACCCTCACACTTGTGACTTTGAACCGGTTAGTGTTTTAAATAGTTACTAGGTGTCTATGTGTGATAAGGTGTTTACTTGGTTGATTGTTAGTAAAACCTTTCTTTCATGATGATATGTTAACCTTGGGTGCATTAGGACTGATTAACAAAGCTGATTTGTGGTTTGATAGTTAAGAACAAATGTTGTTTTGGTAATAATATGCAAGGTTGTTATGATATATAAGTATGTGTATATATGCTCAGTTCCGAGGAATGTATTCTAGTTGTTAGGGGCTGATGATGATTCAAAAATTTTGCACTGAATAGGTATGGTATGCTAGTATGAATGTGTTTTGAATGAATATGTTTAATTGTGATGAAAACCCTAAATGATGAACTGTTTGAATGAGTTATGAATATTTGAAATTTATTGTGTTGATCCATTTTGATTAGTGTAGAGAATTGGAAACATGTTAGTGAAATTTGATTGGACAATACATGATCATGAAATCTGATTGGATAGTATAAAAGTTGGTGAAGGTTCTAGAAGGATTCCAGCAGTGCTTTCATCAGTGGTTGCGAGTCGAAATCACAAGGTTGCGACTCGAGACCACTAGGTGACTACAACTCGAAACCAGAACATGCACATCAGGAGACTCGAGACCTCAGGGCTTCGACTCAAGTATGCACTACTTGAGACCTTCTGTTTGTGACTCGAAACCGCTGGGTTGTGACTCAAGACCACCCAGTTTCGACTGGACTACTTAACTTCGTTATTGGGCCGCACTACGTGATGACATGTTTTGGACTCTGTGTTTCTGCTACTGTGTAACTGTTCGTATGATTAGGATAGGCCAAAAAACGTGTAGGATGCTAGTATGTCATGCATGATATGTGTTAGATGCGTGTAGGATGTTTGTGAATTAATTGTACCCAAACCTGACCTATACTAGTAACCATAATCGGACGTGGTTGACAAGCAAACTTGACCAAGTAAACTGTCTGCCGAGCAAACCGAGGTGACTTCACAACTTTTCTAAAGGCATGCATTCACGGTGGTTGGGAAACAGAACGAATAACGCTATCTCCTTGTGTGGGATACAAACAACACTACCTCCTTGTGTGGGGTACAAACATACTTTTCTCCCCTTGTTTGGGACACTCAGTTAATTATTGTTTATATTAGATGCAACAAGCGTACTAAATGACACTCTATCACAAGTCCCTACTTTACTATACCGATTAGTCGCCGGGGCCAGGCAAACGGGATATCAGTTAAATAGCACTATTTAGGTCTCACTAACCTCACACCATGCCTTGAGTGGACAGGCGTTAACTAATAGTCCTCGAAAACCGTCAATGATGATAGACATTGACAAACGGGGCAACAACAACTTAAGTGCGATAGTTTCGGTATGCTTATGGAGTTTAGTAGCTTACATATGGGGTAGATCCCCATGGCATGGTATAAATGAGTAATTTAACTACTTAAACAAGTTTTGGAAATTAAAACTGGACAAACTCGTGAACTCGCCAACTATATATTGACATCCAACTGCATGCTTTGCAGGTACTCGGTGAACTTGGAGCTAGCAGCTTGGGGATGTGTAGTGGTCGTCTTAACCCGTGTGATGGGTTCTTTAATAAACGTGAACTATGAACTAATGTTTGAACTATTTTGCTTATGCTTCCGCTACTTACTTAAACTGTTGTTTTGGACTTAAAAACTTTTGAACTTAACTATGGTATACACCGGCCTTTGGTTGGTGAACTATTTTATTATTTTAATTCTTCAAGTATGATTGGTGGCTGGATCCTGGTCAGTCACACGCCTTGCGGTAGTACTCCGCATGTGGATTTTGAGGGTATGACAGATTGGTATCAGAGCCATTGGTTATAGTGAACTCGGTTTTATAAAAGGAAAAGTCTTTTTGAGAAAACCAGACTATAACCCGTGACTCGCAACGACACTACACTCCAAGCGCAAGACTCAACGTATTAGACATCATGGCTCGGGCTTGTGTTTACTTGATTACTTGATTGGTGCTTATGTGATATCATACGTACTAGTGTGCCTAGTTAAATATATACACATTCCTCCTTCTCCTCATTCTCACTACACTACGATGTTATACTCATACTGTGTTTTCTGGATATGAAGACAATGAGCGGACGCCGAAGGGGAAACGTTAACATGACTCAGGATCAGTTCACTAACCTGATCAACACCGTGACTGCGGCTTTTGCAGCCCACCCTGGAGGTAAAATCGTCGTTCTAGGATGTTTAGATCCTACTCCCGCATCGTCTTATCGTTCCTAAATCTTTTCGCTTTGTTTTCCGCGACAGGTCAACCTAAACCTGTGCAACCACGTGTCTGTACTTTTAAGTCTTCATGGATTGCAAACCTCTCCCTTCCAATGGCACTGAAGGTGCCATAGGCCTTCTGCACTGGATTGAGAAGGTCGAATCTGTGTTTGCTGTATGCGAATGTCCCACTGCAAGCTGCGTGAAGTTTGCTACTGGTAGCGGAAAAGAATGATTCCTAATGGATATGAAACATCCATCTAAGATTGTTGAAGTAGTCTCTATAGTACCATCGGCCAATTCTACCTCATATTTTATGCTTAGAGTTTTAACAAGTAGATTTAACAATTTACAAAATTTATTGTCTACAAACGACTTATCTGCACCTGAATCAAACAAAACTCTAGCATATACATCATTGATAAGTAATGTACCTGTTATAACATTGTCATTCTGAACTGCCTCTTGAGCATTCATCTGGAAGACACGAGCGTTGGTCTTTTTAGCCTCCTCAGGCTTCTTTGCAAATTTTGGGCAGTTGGTCTTGATATGCCCTTTCTCGTTACAATTGTAACAAGTTGCATCTTTCATTTTCTTGCAATCCAACGTTTTATGCTCTTTTGATTTGCAGATCCCACAAACTCTAGGCTGCAATTGTTGTTGCGATTTCGATTCGAGTCTGCATTTTCCAAAATGATTCTTCTTGCAGATTTTACACTTGGGCTTCTCACCTGTCTGTTGGGTGTCCTTCTTAAACCCATAACTCTTCCTGTGATCTGAGTTCCCTTTTCTTTTCTTGTCAGAGCGATGAGAACTCTCATCCTCCCGCTTTCGCTTTCCTGCATCTGAAGCTTTGACAGATTTGCTCCTGACAGCATCTAGTGTGAGAGATAGAGACAGATCTACCACTGACCTGTATGTGGTAGGTCTGGATGCTTTCACATTTCCCTTAATTTCTGGAGCTAGACCTCCAATAAAACGAGCTATGCGCTTTGGTTCTGGTGTGACCAAATAGGGAACCAAACGGGACATGGTATTGAAGCTTGTAACATATGACTGACAGTCTAAATTCTTCACGACCAGAGTTAAGAAGTCGGTCTCAATTTTCTCTACCTCATGCTGAGGATAGAAGTTCTCCTTGATCAATGCAACAAACTGATCCCAAGACAAGTTATACAACGGAATCTTCCCTGTAGCTTGGATTAACGACCTCCACCAAGCTAAAGCTTCACCTTTAAATGATTGTGAAACAAACTTCACAATGTCCTGTTCTGCACAACCACCGATATCAACCACAGTATCCATCTCATCGAGCCAAGTCATACAATCAATGGCTCCTTTTTCTCCTCTAAAGTCCCTTGGCTTGCAAGAGATGAAGTATTTGTAAGAGTAGGTCTTAACACGTGGCTCCTGATTGAGCACAATTCGATTGGATGGAACACTTATCTGATTCGACGAATGACAAGAATCGTCCTTATGAGATACATGTGTCTTGGAAAGTGGTTTTGTATGAGGTACAAATTGGGTCCTGCTATGAGTACCACATGATTCTTTGAACTGTCTGTCCATGGCTCGAGTGACAGCATTGTCTATCATTGCTTGTAAATCTGCACCAGCTACATTAATTCTGGTGGTATCATTTCTCTCCCTTGGGTGACTGTTAACCTCTTCTGATTTAGACATGCTGAGTCTTGATTACTATAAACAATTGACATTAATTTATTCAGAGGTTATTATGGAATCATCATTTTTTATGACACATTAACCATGGTAAATATAAACCATATTGGTTAATTTGTTAGTCATATTTGTTTAGGATTTTCATTATAATTTATCCTTAGTTATAAATCATTAAAGATATTAGAGTGGCACAAAAGGCCTAGTCACAAGGACAGTTTTAAATTATAAGCCATGATCTTATAAGATCGAGGCATTAAGGTTTGAACATAGTTCTTCACCTTTTCTTGACAGGGAGTCATAGACTACAACTGTCGTTGGTCTTATTGGACAATGAATATGGCCCGTAGGCACTTCATCACTAATGGATGTTTAAATAAATAAGGAATTGGAAAAATCCAATATAAGGATGACTTGTGTGATTTTGTGGAATCACATTTGCCAGGAGTGCTATCAAGTTTTCAGATGTTAGCAAGGATTTGAATCTTAAAAAGGTTTTACCATCAGGGCCATGTCTAAAACGGCATTTGGGCTAGGTTATACCTTCAAGATTTTCCTTTAATATTGAACGACAGATCAATTGTAAATTGGAATGATATTTTGAATTGTTTTATATATAATATATTCATACATATAATGACAAATGAAAATTTTAAATTAAAACATTCCATAAAGTGAAAGAAGTACATAGCTGCCCTAAACGGGATTTTTAAAGAAATAACATTGTCCACGCAGGGACTAAAATATGAATAAAAATATCCATACAGGGACTTAATTGAAATAAATAACAATACAATAAAATAAGGATTTTTAATAATCCCTCTTCTTCTTCCCCTTTATAAGGTTTACCAAACCCTATAGTAGACCGCAGCGGCTCCTACGCTCCTCGTCTTCCTGTCGTTCCACCTGGTTCAACCTCTGAAGGATTTCTTGTTGTTGCGGTGGTTGAATCTGTGGCGGCTGCTGCTGCGGAGGTTGAGGAGGTGGTGGGTATTGATACCCATATGCTGGGTACCCAGTTGGGTACGTAGCTGGAAAGGGTCCAGGGTAGAGAGCATTGTAGTTGGCTGCCTCGATATACAGGTCAATGGCAGCGGTATTGTTGTAATTATAGCCAGAATAAGCTGGCTGCTTAAAAGGGTTATACCCAGCTGCACCTGGGTAGGAAGGAATTGGGTTATCATAACCCATTTGTGGTGCTGGTTCGACTGGTGCAGATTCGACTTCAGAAACTGGGTTCGAATGCCCACCCATTTGTGGGTCTTCGTACAACGGCGGGTAGTTGCTGTTGCTTGAGTGTTGGGGGGTGCTGAAGTGAAAACCCCCACGCACAAGCATTCGTGCACCTATTCTTCTTCGCCTCGGTGGTTCTGGAGGCAGTTGCTGTTCTGGCTGTGGCGGTGGCGTGACCGCCTGAAAATGCGGGGTCCTTAGAAGGGACCTGATGGTGTGGTGGTGAGTTGTGGTGAGGGGGAGTATACTCCCACTTGTATGTAGCCCATCTTTCAGCAAAAATTTCTGGGCCCCTCTAAGGCGAACCATGAAAGGATGATCCGCTGGAAATCTCAATGGGATGCGTCGGCGTCCCAGATGGTGGCATTTCTGGATCGGGATCTTCGTCCATCTCCATGTTCTGTATTTCAGGATAGTGGTCAACTGGTCCCAAAGGGTTTAGACCCTCTGGTTCTTGTACTTGGTTCATCAGGTTAAACCGGCTCTGGAAATATGGGGTCGGGTCCTGGAAGGCACAGTGCGAACCCGATCGCTGCAAAGGTATGAAGGAATGGTAAGAGTGGTCGGACTCGTTGTTCTGATGCAGCCCGAATGAATCATGATAGGATGGTGAGGAACTGAGCAAGACAGAGCGTCTCGCATGCTCTAAATAAGTTCTCCAATCCTCGTGAGGACTAGAGCTAAAGTTCGCTGATGGTGTTCGCCGGTGGGATGGCCCGGCTTCATGGTCATTCCTTGTTAATACTGGGGCCTTTCCTCTTCCACCTCAACCTCTAACACGTGGCGGCATTTTCTTTGTTCCAGTCAAAACAAACAAAAGAAACAAACAAAAAGAAAACAATTAAGATTAGGATTAATCCTAAGTCATTTGCCTAGACTCGGAAGTCAAGGAATGTGCAAACTGTGTCATTGAGATTAAACACAAAAGGCTTGTGTTTAATTCACTCAATGTTGGTTCTGATACCAACCTGTCACACCCCGATATTTCCACGTATTATCGGTGGGCCCAGTGGGGAGTATCATGACGTAGTTGATATCATCATAGTCAAGTAATCACAGTTTAATGCACAGCGGAAGTCTAAAAGTAATTATACAAACCGAGTTGAAAGTATAATAAAATATTACACAACTGATTGTAAATGGATCCACAGGCGGATCTTAAAACAAAAAGAAAACATTGTTCAACAGACTTGAAGTATCAAAAGCTTGCAAGACTCTTTATTTAATACTCAGGAGTTTCCAGCCCATTACGCATAGTACCTGCACTTAGTCTTTTTGAAAAATACATCAGTTTACATTGGTAAATACAATTAACCGACTCTTTGGAAAATATTTAAGAAAATTGATTTGAATGCACAAGGCGCAAATACTCTTTTATAACTTGGGACAATTATAAAAATAATCTTGTATACAGATTTATATGTTTGTCGTACGTTCAGGACCCGGGATTGAAACCGGAACAAGATTAATAGACACACCACATAATATAAACCCATGGCGAGTTATCCTCAACAAGCGGGTATATCTTCTTACATACGCACTGCCAGGTGTATGCCTACACCCCGTGCTTAAGTCTTGGCCATTTCAAATGAATGAGCCAAGGATATCCAGGACACGGTCATTAACCCTCCAAAGGCTTAGATCAAACAAAATAGATTAAAACGGGTTATCTCAATGATTTAACCACTAATCGATTAAAGATTCAATACCCGACCAAGCGATAATAATTTACTGTATTCCAAGCCCGTATAAAGGAAAATAAGTTAAAAGTATTTACCCGAGCAAAAATTACTTTATTCTCAGTCGTATTTCAAATCAGCAAGTACAAGTAGCTTTTACTGGGCTCCTAATCTGGAACGAAGGTTTTAATAACCTATTAGATTCCTACGGTTCAAAACACAAGATTAAGCGAAGACCGGATTAGAATGTGATTTAGACCCAACAAGTATGAAGACTTGTATAAAATGGGTAAACTAAATACATTCTGGAATTTGAAGTAAAAATGATAAGTTTTGACCCGTTTTGGTTAATTTATGCAAACTAGTTACATAAATCGTACCGAACGCGTATATGCATAACGGGTAACCAGATGAGTCATGTACAAGTTCCATAAGTTATCATGCTTAAAATATGTTGTGATATCAGTAGGATATCTTTCATTATGCCCAAAACGAATTTAAAACCAATTTAAGCCCCGTAGGGGTATTTTGGTCATTTTAAAGTTTATAAAAGAGGTTAAATAGCAATCTGAGGTTCTGTTCTAAAAGAATCAGTAAAAATATTTATTTTAACAAGTTACATCAGTAAGATATCATACATATGTGAATTTTATCGTTTATGGCCAAACTATGCACCGTAGGGGCATTTTGGTCAGTTCACGTATGCTTCAAGGGTCAAATTTGGAAATCTGAGTTCAAGACTTATACTTACTGTTAAAGTATAAAAATTTATCTATAACATCAGTAGGTAACAAGTCTTAGGTGCTAAATATGGTTTTAAACTATACTATGCGCCTAAATCGCATAAAAGTCAGTATTTGACGATATTAGGGTTGTTTAAGGAAATATGAGATTTTGATCGGTCTCAACTATTTTAAAATATTTTATTTAATGTATAAAATCAGTAGAAAAAGGTTTGACATGCAAATGATGCATAAAACTCATTTTATTAATGAAAAGGGCATTATCATCAATTACCGAGTCCATGCAAGAACTCTATGTTATGATCAGTATAAAATTTGACAAAATTTTCCAAAAATCCCTAAATATTATATTATAACAGTGGGTAGAAAGTTTGGTGCCAAAATTTGGGTTTAAATATGATTTATGCCAAAAATGCCATTTAATTAACAAAAAAACTTTTGTTTTACGATATCGTGCATAACTCTTATTTCAGACCAGAAACGGATGTCAAATTTTTTGGACATACTAATATATCAGTAATAAAGGTTTTTGTCCTCTCATATTTTCAAAAATTTTGTTTTAATGATAAAAGGGCATAATGGTCCATTTTTAAGCATTTAACGGGATCATGCAAATGAATCAGATTTCTATGGAACCATATAGTATAATCTCAGAGGGTTATACTAACATGTAATGTGGTCCCAAAGGAACCCTAAGGCATAACTAAACTAAGCTAAATCGGGTCAGAACTGAAAGTCAAAGCAAAAGTCTACTTTTGCGACTTTCGGTTGCGAACCGAGCCTAATACTCAGAATTGTCGGGTTGAACATGCCTAAACATGTTCCTATATTATTTACCAAGTTATTTAAGTGTTAAAACATGTTCCATAACTTTTGCATTATTAGTTATGAATTATATTGTACAAAACTGACCTGTTTGACTCTTTGTTCATAACTTTGACCCGACAATTGACTGAGATAACGTGATTATTAGAAGGTGCCCTTTTAATGGTTTATTACCTACATAATTACCAACACATAGCCACTTTCAATTCGAATAATGGCTGGACCGTTAGTGATTAATCACAAAGTCAAAGCTTAATTACGATGTCTTTGACTTTCGGTCATTAAGCTAATAAAACCTTAACTATAGAAGCTAAGAACGCTTACAAGAGTTCTTAGCATGAAAATTGAACTTGGGAAAGCTTCCTTGAACACCAGGAGGCTCCAGAGAAGTGTTTGAGTGAAAATTTTTGAAGTGTGCATGAACACAATAACAAACAAGGCTCTTATAGAAGCTAAGAACGCTTACAAGAGTCCTTAGCACGAAAATTGAACTTGGGAAAACTTCCTTGAACACCAGGAGGCTCCAGAGAAGTGTTTGAGTGAAAATTTTTGAAGTGTGCATGAACACAATAACAAACAAGGCTCTTATATAGGAAATGGAAGAGCTCTAGGATCATTACAGCTGTATTAAGGACTCACCAGATGTTTACAATTGTTACCATGTCAGTAAAAACCGTTTACAAGTCCCTGGTATTGCCCAGAACTCATGCATTGGTGGTGTAAGGGCTGCAACATGCAGCTGTCCAGAAAAATGTCGATGGCACCTTCTACGCGGCTCGCGTAAGATTTGGAGATGGCCTATGCGGCCCGCGACAATGGCTTGTTCCGGTAAAAAGTTTGAAAACTTTGCGTTTTCAGTCCCTGGTCCATAATAAGTTTAAATAACTATTGTTTAGTGTACTTGTGACCCCCATAGTTAACTTTTAAGAGTCTTGGGTGAAAAATTAACTCCGTTAAGCTCCCAGTTAGTTGTGAGATCACCCGAAAAGTCGTGTTTTCATCAAAACTCCATGAGATTACTATCTGATATTCTTGAGAGCAAAAATACAAATATTACAATGCTTTTGAGATCGTTAAAAGGTCACTCAGAGGTAACAATTAACATGTTGACACATTTAACACACATGCTTCGTAAAATTCTCAATTTAAGCACAAACGACTTTCTATGTCCGACAATTTATTCATTAACAAATACGAACGTCGTGTGAGGTCAATCAGAGGTACATATTTACATTGTTTGACAATTTTAGTCCCTCGAAATCAATTCTTTATATGTTTAAAGTCCATGACACGTGTCTTTACCACATTGCACATGATTTTGCGAGGTATTACAACTGTGTAAGCA
>NC_035447.2:85241241-85300624 GCF_002127325.2 Helianthus annuus
ATTCTTGTTACCACTAACGCATTCATGTAAGATTCATGGTTCCCTTTTTATTGTTTTTGCGATTGCAAGTTGTGGGTAAAACCCTAGTTCATCTAAATAATGGTTTTGATTAATAAAAATGGTAACTTTAACTTTGATTATGTGCTACTGCGTTAATTGTATGATTTTAGTATTGTTAATCACATAGTGTTCATAGGTTTCCAATAATGAAAATTTTATTAATGTTGGTACGTACAGGATTGCATGCTAGATGTATTTGATGATCAATGTTGGTTTGTATATGCTAGTTAGGTCGTATGAAAGTGTTTTGGTGTGTTGAATTACAAGAACAATGCTTGGTTGCGTAGGGTTTCCAAAAAGGGAAACTTTATTGAAGTTACAACTTGTAACATGTGTTTTAGACACGCATGACAATGTAGGATGATACCAATGTGCTACATGGAATGTGTAATCGTGTTTTGATGTATGGAATGGTGGAAACTCACATGCTATTGATATGTTAGTTAGAATGTATTAACATGTAGGATTTGTGATTTGGACGTGCATGATGATGTGTAATGCTCTTGATATGTTAGTTAGAATGTATTAACATGTTTAAAAGTGTCGGTTAGAGGAAATCATGGAAATAGGAATCTCATGCTAACTTATTATATATGGAAACTTTAATGGAATGTTGATCTGCACGATGATGTTCTACACGTATGGTATATGATGTGATGATCTAGGATGTCTTAGATTAATATAACAACCCTAAAAATTGTCCTAAAACACCCCGTAATCGAAAAACCGAATTGGTATAATGTTATTTAGCTTGAAAAATGAAAAAAATAATAATTTTGTGTATGTCGCGGGCCGCGACAGACTTAGAGAAACCTTCCGGGGGTCATGAAAGGGTTATAACTTTCCGGTCACGTCTTGGGACACGTGTCGTCCATGTGTCGTACCTACATTGATGACTAGTCAAACCTAAACCCTAGCTAGAGGGTTTCGTTGGCCGCGGCAGGATTAGCTTTGTGCTTCGTGGGCCGCGATGGGGTCTCAAAATTCGTATAAATAGAGCATTCGAGCTGCAGTTCAAACTCGCTCAATTTCTTTTCTTTCTCTCAACATTCTGAATGAAAATATATACCCCAATACCCCTAAATTCACAAAGCTCTGCCCCGTTGTAAGTATTTTAACCCCTGATCACTGATTCAATACCCTGTCCGGTCGATCTTGAACCTAGCAACGGATGTCTAGGCGTCGCCTGATAAAGGCTATGCTTTGTAAACTACGTTGGGGTTCTGATCTCGTGATGTATTGATAAAGTCGAATTTGGGTTATTATACTAAACGTGTGCATTGTATATATTATTAGGAACTCGGGAAAATCACAAGAAAATATTATCAGGAAACTTATGGTAAAACCTAAGTTTACAAAGCGGGTTATTCTTCTTTTGATCTAAATGCTTTACAAAATCCTAAATGTTTTTCAGTTATACTTACAGTGATTAAGTTTTTGTATTCTACAATTACTGTTGTTGGTGCATCCGTCTGTCGCCTACGTCTTGTATTAAGTCTTGATTAGAGTTAGGTAGATTGGGGCTCGGGAATCAAGGAAATGATCTTGTAAGAGATTCCGCTTGAAATCACAAGATGTCATTTCAAGCGAAATACCATAGTTACCTGATTCCGCTCGAGTATGTAACTGCCTGATTTCGCTCGAATGTGGTAAGTGCTGATTCCGCTCGAGATTTTATATTTGTGATTCCGCTTGAACGTGTCAAGCGGAACCCCATTGCCTATGAATAGGCTGTTTGGAGCGAAATCAGTGAGTAGATGTGTTGTCTTCCGGTGAGCCACGAAGTGCTGCTGAAGTGTTGTCAGGCTTGTAATTGGTTTATTGATTAATAAAACAATAGATTAAAGTGAATACGGCTGAGATCGCACCAAAACATTAGTTTCCGCCTCTTATTTTAGATAAAAACTCTTCTGATCGACTCGTTTGGGTCAGAAATCGATCCTACAAGTGGTATCAGAGCTCAGGAGGAAGAGTTCTTGCCATTTCAGCTGTGTTTATTCTGATTTTCTACACCTTCTTCTAAAAATCGAAAATTTTTACGGTAAAACAGGCTCAATTTCGCACAATACAGACGCAAACATGTTTTGATAAATCCTTGAAAATTTCAAAGCTAAAATCGATCTAAAACTTGACATTTTTGAGGTTCCGCTTGAAATTTGTTTCGAAAAAGGTGACGTCATACTGATTTCGCTTGAAATCAGTCTTTGATTCCGCTTGAAAAACTTGATCTCGCTTGAGAATACATTGTTTCCGCTCCAAAACCAGGATTCCGCTTGAAAAGTTTGTTGATTTCGCTCGAAATTCAGATTCCGCTTGAGACTGCTGTTGATTCCGCTTGAATCAACTTGATTGTTGATTTCGCTCGAAATTCAGATTCCGCTCGAAATTCAGATTCCGCTTGAGACTGCTGTTGATTCCGCTTGAATCAACTTGATTGTTGATTTCGCTTGAAATTGTAGTTGCTTATTCCGCTTCAAAGGTTAAAGACAGATTTCGCTTGAAGTACATCAGTGGTATTTCGCTTGAAAGTGAACCTTTTCTATTCTACTTGAAATTAAACAGTTGTAAACTTTTGAAAATTGAACATGGATAACGAGTTCTATAACGCCTTTGCTGGTCCAATGAACATTACTCAGAGTGCTTTACTTGAGAATGAAACAGGGACATCATAGAAACCGCCAAAGCTCTTGGATATTGATGATTACAATGCTTGGTCCGAACGTTTTGGCAATTGAGTTGAAGCTTATCATTTGGATGCTTGGGAACACACTGAAATCCCATATGAAAGACCCACAAGAAATGGTATTCAGTTAAAAATCAGAGAAATGAGTGCTGAGGAGAAAAAGAAGTATAGAGATGAAAAATTGATGGTGAGTCTGCTTCAACAAGCAATTAAAGAGGACATTTTGATTCTGCTTCAACATGATGGAAGTGCTTATTCGATCTGGACTGAATTGGAAGCAAAATCTATAGGTAGTGATGATATGCTTAAAAACAAAATTTCACTCATGAAGAAAGAATTTGATCTATTTCGTGGGTTGAAATCTAAAAACACCAAGCAAATTATTGAGAGATATTGTAACTTGGTGAGAAATATGACGAAATTAGGTATCAAAAAGGATACTGATGAGTTGATTGAGAAACTTGCTGATGCATTACCACATGATACTTGGGGAACATTCCTGATGATGTTGAGAAACAATCGGAAAGAATATAAAAAGTTAACATTGGGAGAGTTCATCAAACATCTAGAAGCTTAAGAGATGGAGCAGAGGAAGATCGCCAGGATGAAGAACTACGATGGAGAACAAGACATCAGTCTATATTTCAAGAGTGGTGTTAGTGAAAAGACCAATCTATCTCCAAAAGTTGAAACGGCTTATAATGCAAAAGGTTCTTCTGAAAATACATCTTAGGGATCAAGCAGCACAACAGCAGGATTTTCTTCATTTCCAACATATGATCCGCAGTTCACAACAACAAAGAGTGGCAAATTTCTTCAATGCAACATTGCCTTAAAGCTTGAAAATGATCCGAATTATACTGAGGAAGTTGCAAAAAGTCATATGTCTTTGTTGGTGACCGTGCTTGAATCCTATGGAGGCTTAGGGGCTATTTGTCAACATCTGAACCAATAAGTGCTGAATGAATAAGAGGTCTGAATGGGTAAGAGGCTCTGAACCAGTAAGTGCTGAATGAGTAAAGTGTTGTTTGGTTGCACCTCTGAATGACCGTGTAAAATGACATTTTTACCCCTCTATTCATACAATCGCTTTTCAAATAATAACATTATTATACTTTCATAACTTCATACAAATAACAATCTGTTCATAACTTCATATAACAGATCAGTTCACACCAATTCACATATACACATATATAAAGCAAATTGCATTAGGTTAAAAAAATGTAAAATTGGAAAACATAACTTAAAGAAAAAGGCAAAAGGTTCATGATTAGTTACATGTGGAGGAGAACAGAGGCTGTAGAAAAGAGATGGATGCTGTGGAGGGTCGGCGATGGAGGACTGTGAAAGGCGCTGCTATGGACGGTGGCGGAGTGGTGGACGTACAGAGGAGATGGAGGACTGTTGTGACGTGGATGGTGGCGGAGTTGTGGAGGAGCGGAGGAGATGATGGTGTCTATGGAGGAGAAATATGGTGGCGGAGTTGTGGAGGAGCGGAGGAGAGGAAGGCGATGGCGATCGGGAGTTTTGATTGTGGAGGCGGGCGGCGGCGATGTGGTGGTTCAGATGTGGAGGAGGGTGGCGGGGCTATGGTGGTTCGGATGTGGAGGAGGGCGGCGCGTGGAGGAGAGGGGAGGAGCAGAGAGGAGAAGAAGATGGGGCTGTGGTAGAATAAGATGAAGCTGTGTTGTTTAGGGCACAAGGGTATCCTTGTCTCAAGTTTCATTCAGACGTGTATAATAGCTCAACCATTCATATCTGAATGGTTCTATTCAGAGGTGAACATTTTGTGAACCAAACAGGTCAGCCTCTGACCGAATCATAGGTAAGGTCTGAATGAATTCGTTCAGATGTAAACAAACACCCCCTTAATTGCAGGGAGGATCGGAAATCCAATGCTCACGAAAGAGGATTACGATCAAATTGATGCCGAGGAAATGGAATTGATGGATATAAAATGGTGCATGGCTAGTGTGTTGAGACGAGCTGAAAAGTTCAAACAAATTACAGGCAGAGATGATTTTCACGAAGCACATGTTTCAACCTTAGGTTTTGATAAGTCTAAAGTTACTTGTTTTCGTTGCAGGAAAAAGGGGCATTTCAAAAGAGAGTGCACAAATCGAGATGCAAGCGGAGCACAAAACCCTTTTGGAAACAACGATTACCACAAGAAGGCGATTTATCATCAAGTCACTCAACACTCATATCAACAACAACAAGCACCACATCAAGCACAAACTGCACATGGTAGAAATGAGGTTGAAGATTCAAAGAGAGCATGTCTAGTTAATCAGGGCAAGGATGGTGGATTCAGTTGGGATAAATACATTCCAACAGACAGCAAAGTGTGTTGGGCAGATCAAGACGATGAAAAGTTACCTGAAGGTTTTAGTTGGGACAATTTTTGTCGAGACCAAGAGTTCATGGCAAAAGAGATGTCCAAAGAGACGTCATATGTTAAAGCATTTGTTGCTAATGCTTATGATGAGTATTGGGCTGCAAAATACAGAAAGGTCAGGGAAGTTGAAGAAGAAAAATGGAGAAAGATTGAAGAAGAGGAAGAAGAAGAAGAAAGGTTAAAAGCCGAAGCTGAAGCCGAGAAAAAGAAAAGAGCTGAGTTTTTCCAAACGAAAAGAACAGTCAAAGATGTTCCGGAATTTGAAATCAAAGTTGATGCTGAACCTATCAAAGTTCCAGAGAAGTGTATGAACTGTGATTCTTTAATCAAGCAAAACAATGAGTTGCTACACAACATAAAGAGATTGAAAGAATCTTATGATACAATGAACAGAGAAATTAACAAGTACACTGAGTCAAACAGTGAACAAGCTGTAGCAATGAATACACTCAAAGGAGCTTACATGAGACAGCTTGATGATATCAACTTCTACACAAAGAAGTGTGCTGAGCTGGAATTGAAGTTGGCAACACAAAGAATAGAAACTGAGAGAGTTAACAATTTATTAAAAAGCTACTCATGTTCTACTTTTGTTGTTGACAGGATTTATCCGATTGTGGAGAATTTGAAGACGTTTGAAGAAGAAAAGACTTCTGAAGAAAAGAAGACAGTGACAAAAGATGAGGATGAAGTGAAAATTTCTGGTAAGAAACCAAGTGTTGTCTACAATAGATGTCCGCCCCCGGTCGAAAATGGATATTCGCCTCGAAATCCAAATTCTGAAAGAGTCAAAAAGGCAATTAACTTACAATGGGAGTCTGGGCCGTTAGATAACTTACCAGAAAACATTGATGTCATGTACACATCGTCTGACACTAATCATGAGTTAAAGTTGATAAAAAGTGTGGTCGATCAGGTGTTAGATAAAGATGACAGTGAGGAGTCAAAAATGGAGTCCAAAACCAAGTCAGAGTCTGGGTCCGATATGACAAAGCCAACATTCAAAAAGGACAAACGGGTTTATGATAAAGAGTTTTTGTTATCGAAATCTAATTTGAATGACGAACCGGTCAAAGTAGCATATACTTTGAAAGATTCTGACAAATTATATTCTGATGAGATTTTTCCAATAAGAAGTGTTAAACTTGAAATGATTAAAAAAGTTTTTAAAATCACAGAAATTAATATTTCTGAAATAAAAGATTTAAATCTTTCTGAAAAACCTAAACAATACACTTGAAGATACCAACAAAGAATTAACAAGAAAATGGGTTACAATTGTGGTTATAGTTTCCAAAAGAAACCAAACCATAATGTTAATGTCAAAAAGAAAGGTCTTGGATTTAATCAATCAAAAAATTATAAAAATGAAAAAGTTTATAAACCAAAAACTGTGTTTGTTTCAGGAAAATCGTCAGAGGCTGAGAAAGAACAAGCTTTCAGGAAGCAGACGAATCAAGAGTTCCTTGCCAAGAAGCAAGAGGAGTTAAAGAAGAATGTTGTTCAGAAAAAGACAGAAACAAGAACCTGTTTTCAGTGCAAAACTGCTGGTCATATTGCCAAGAAATGTCCAAAAACATTCAAACCAAAACAGGAAGTTACTAAAAAATTGAAGGAAAAGGTTGTTGAAAAAATCGAACCACCAACGAACAGACTTAAAGTTTTTGAAAATTCAATTTATGAAGTTGGTGAATGTTCGAAAAATGTTTCCAAAAGGAAGGAGAAACTTAACAATCAAATATGGGTTGTTAAGAAATCAAGAAACAGTTCTGGTGATGAATCTGATTCCATAAAATCAGAGGAGCTGCAGGTTGTTGTGAAAGATGAAAAGAAAGTTCCGCCAGTGGATGATGTGAATTTTCCACCACTGAGTGCTAAAAATTTAAAATCTAAAATTGGAAAAGTTGAAATTTCAAACCAATTCTTTCCTAAAAAGAAAGAATTGGATATTGAAAAAGCCTTTAACCCTGCTGTGAAAAACATTTTTGGTAAAATGATTGAGGGGAAGGCTAAAGGGGTGAAAGAGTTTTATCAAGCTAAAAGGAAAGATACAACCCCAAATGAGATGGAAAAGATTACACCCAAGGCTAGTCAGGCTTGGGTGGATATATTCTTCGTTGAATAGAAACCTAACTTGTCGGAGCTCCCAAGTTGGTAATCGCGGAGCATGAATCGGCATCATTCTTGAAAATGTTTGTAAAAATTTTTTTGAGAAGTATGAATTGCCGAAACTCCCAGGTTAGTAAGCGTGGAGTAGGAATCGGCACCTTGAAAATTCATCCAATAGATGGTAATTGGTTGAAAATGTTTGATAGTTGTTCTTATAAATGGTTGAGAATAACAAGTGATTCAACCATCGATCCTACAAGTGGTTAATCAAGGTCATTAAGTTGAACTTGATTTAACTATCATTCAAAAGTTTGGTAAACAATGTGATGAAATGACCCCAAACTTACAAATGGTAAAAATCAACAAAACTAATTTTCCAGAAAAACCATTTTGATTAAAACAAACTTAAGTGTTTTGAAATCATAATGGGAAAATAGTTTGTTGTGAGGGGGAGTTCTGATTGTTTATGCCAAATGGATGGAGATTTGAGGCAATTCGATATCAGTTGTCATGTTCTTGTACAGTTTGTTTTAAATTTTCTGTTGGACCGTTCTGATGTCCTAAAACGTCAGTAGAAGCAGTTCATCTTCACATACGAAGGCGGAATCAACGTAAATGAAGTCAAACACAGCAATTCCTTTCAATTTTTCCTTCTATTACTGTTTGCAAGTCTTTACAACAATTCTGAATACAATTGGACAGCACCTCGACTCACAAACACATCAACTACTGCTGCTGACCGTTTGAAAAAGACCACTATATATAGGCATAGGCTGACCGTTTGAATCATGTTGAAACGGCCAGGCCTTAAACGGCCAGACAATCTCAAACGGCCAGGCTTGTTCAAACGGCCAGGGTTCTTTCAAACGGCCAGGATTAAATCTAACCTAAACAACCCTATTTTAATCGCGTTTATACAACCGTTTAGCCTATCTAGACACAAGACTTGATAAGACGTAGTCAGCAGACATTTCGTGCACCAACAGACTCCCCTTGGATGTTGACGTAGTCTTTAGCGCCTGAGTCTTTAGTCTTGGTCTTTTCTCCAACTTTGTCTCTTCATTGTATCAACTCAATCTTCACATGTTCAAAATCTTTTCCTAGCTCCATCTTCAGTCTTCCCTTTGGATGTAGATCCAGACTCCCCCTTTCACAGACTCCCCCTCTCAGTATGCTGGGATCTGGGGTTTCTGGTTCAAGCTTTGACAATTAGCTTCCGTGGGAATGATGAAATCTCCAAACCTGTTACTCAACCAATAACATTAGACTTTATCTTTTCAAGCAATAAACACAAATTCAATCAGCTCTAGAAATCCACTCAAGTATTCAAGTTCAAGTTAATGACCCTGATTACTTGATTTATCTACCAAGTTCAATTTAATGACCCTGGTTGATCTTTTGACGAATCAAACTGATTTAGTAAAATCAAACTAATTTAGTAAAATCATTTTCAACTTTTTCTAAAAATAACAAGTATCAAGTTAATGAACTTGTTTTTGTCTTTGAAACAATTCAACTTCCAACAATGTAAGCTCTCCTCATTCTTCAGCTCAGAATCTCCTGCATCTGCTTCATCTTTCTAGAATCCGACAATCAACTTTCCACTCTGGTTTGTCTAAAATAAAGTAGAAATAAAATCTTTTTGTATTTTTAATGTGTTCTAAACTAAGAAATGAAATAACAGAAAACTTAAATTGTAGAAAGTAAACTATTTACAAATTTATTTTTGGCGAGCGTGTCAGGGAATCATATCAGCTTTTCAGACAAATTACTAGTACCGTTAAGCTACATTACATACTCAAACTTAAACAATTCACCTCGATTGTCGATATACTGATCCATCTTAAATTCTCACACAAACTTCAATCTATTCAGGATACCGTTTAGGTGTTTTAGAACTTAGATCAATTCATGTGTCCCACCTCTTGAAAATATACTCCCGCATCCAGAATCCCAATATTCAGTCTTATAGGTAAGAATACTACAATGATGTCTGTGCATAAATTAGGGGTTAAATGCGAGAACTGAGGAATCTCAGGTCAGAACTTCCGTTCAGCAGAGAGATATCAGTTTCGACTTTGCAGTATGTCCCCTTTAGAGGATCTTTTCAGCTACAACAGATGATTATCAATTTTATTGTCTAATCAGCTGAGGGCTTTATGCTATATTTCAAACATTTGAATAAAGTATTAGCCAAGTACTAGGTCAGAACTACCGTTCAGCAGAAGTCCCGGAATAATACCCCAGACATCATAGAGTATAAACACCTAGTATATCAGAATACGAGACCTTTCAAACGAGATTTTAGGGGTTACCTATATATCCAAGTAGTGTTCCCCACAAATTTCACAAGTTTGAAATTTTAGGTTTATATCCCGAATAAATCTACTAAATGTATGAAAACCTACCGACACATCGTTAGTGAGACTGTTTAACTCATTTTGTCTTTCCAAATCTTTAGCATACTGTAATTGTCTAGCTGATGTACTATCATTTTCCCTATATACACAAGCTCTTTTTCAATTTTATCATGTTTTTGTATTTTTCATTTTTTACTGTTTTTGTATTTTCTGAAAGTATAACTATGTACAACTATCTATCTCCCCCTAAATACCAAAACACGTAAAAAATCGACAAACCATCGCAGATTGTCTCTCGTCTTCATCCACAACAGTACTCTCATCAACGCTCACAATCCCATCCGACACCGAAAGCAATTTCATACCATTAAGTTTTAACAAACAGTGTGGATTTTCTCAATTCGTATCAACTTTTTCTCGAAGCAATCGCGAATAAAGTGATGACGAATTTCGATATGTTTAGTTTTAGCGTGATGTACTGGATTTTTAGTAATGTTAATTGCGGCCTCATTATCAACAAACAGAGGTGTGTTAAGAAACTGCAAACCGTAGTCGCGCATCTGTTGCTGTATCCACAGGATCTGAGAGCAGCAACTGCTAGCAGAAACGTACTCCGCTTCACATGTAGATAGCGCCACAGATGTTTGTTTCTTACACTGCCAGGTAACCAATCTCGGACCAAAAAACTGGCATCCTGCAGTTGTTGATTTCGCGTTGACTTTGCAGCATCCGAAATCCGAATCGGAATACCCTTCGAGCGTAAAATCGCCTTTCCTAGGATACCATAACCCCAATGACGGAGTACCTTTCAGGTAACGTAATATCCTCTTGACAATAATCATGTGCGATGCTCTCGGGTTAGACTGAAATCTTGCTGCGAGGCACGCTGGGTACATAATATCAGGACGTGAAGCAGTCAGATACATCAACGAACCTATCATGGAACGGTAGAACGTTTCATCAGCCCTGTCTCCGGTGAGATCTGGGTGAATTCCATGATTAGTCGCAAGTGGGGTAGCAGCTGGAGCAGAACTTGACATTCCAAATTTCTCTAGAATATCATGCACGTACTTCGTTTGATGAATGAAAATTCCCTCAGGAAGTTGTTCAACTTGTAGACCTAGAAAGAATTTCATCTCCCCCATTGATGACATTTCAAATTTCTACTTCATCACCTGTTCGAAATCTTTGCACAATTTCTCATTTGTTGACCCAAAAATTATATCGTCCACATAAATTTGTACTATCAGAAGATGACCATCAATGACTTTACTGAAGAGAGTGGCATCCACTTTTCCACGTATAAACTGGTTAGCGAGTAGGTGTGGAGACAAAGTCTCGTACCAGGCTCTCGGCACCTGATGTAGACCATACAACGCTTTGTCCAGCAGATAAACTTTGTTCTTGTGGATTGGGTCAGTAAAGCCCGGCGGCTGACCAACATAAACCTCCTCTTTGACCTTCTCATAAAGAAACGCTGATTTTACATCCAACTGATATACTTTGAAATTCTTCCAAGACGCAAATGCTAGGAAAATTCTGATAGCCTCTAGTCGAGCTACAGGAGCATAGACTTCGGTAAAATCAATCCCCTCCTGTTGACTAAAGCCTTGAACAACAAGTTGAGCTTTGTTCCTTACAACCACTCCTCTGTCGTCCCTCTTACATTTGAAAACCCATTTTGTATTGATTTTCCTTTGACCATCCGGCAAATTAACTAACTTCCACACCCCCAACTTTTCAAACTGACTTAAATCTTCTTGCATCGCTATAACCCAAGAGTCTTCAGTAAGCGCCTCTTTGTAAGTTCTCGGTTCAACCTGCGAGACAAAACAACTTAATGAAAATTCAGTTTGTAAAGGTGCTACTGTAGAATAAAAACATGTTAAGCCCTGGTCAATTTGACGTCTCGTGCGAACGCCCGATTGCAATTCTCCTATGATCAACTCCTCTGGATGATAAGAAAAAGTTCGCGGCATCACTTCGCTTGGAAGATCTACATTTCCCTCCAGATTAGTAACATTTTGCTCTGCATCTTGTTCACCAACTTGGTTTGTTTGACTTGATAACTGGATCTGCTCCCCCTCAAGGTCTGAATCACCATGGTCAAATACTGGCGTGTTTTCAGCTTCTTGATCATCATTCACCTCCGACTGATTTCCAGGAGCAACTTCATCATCATGTTCACCAGCATTACTAGGACCTGCTTCATCATCATTTGAAGTTTCCCGAGGTCTTCTAGAATACTCCGCTGGGAACCTGAGCTGCGACTCATACTCTCGCAAAATATCCAGCTCATCAAAGAAATCTTCTTCTTCCTCAGATTCTTCTCTCATATCAAACGAATCCCAAAGTTTGTCATAATGATAACGCCATGAATCACCAGGATTCTGTGGCGGCATAGTGTAACCTTGACATTCAACATTCACTGCATCAATAATCCGCTTCTCGCTTGGAACAAAGACACGCCGTGTAGGACTTGAATATCCAACAAAGATTCCCTCAATGCTCTTTGAACCAAACTTGCCATTAGGTTCTATTACCGTACAGGGTGACCCAAACGGTTCTAGATACTTCAAATTCGGCTTGCGTTTATTGAGTAGCTCAAAACACGTCTTGTTGAACTTCTTCACAGTAAGAACTTTGTTGAGAGTATAGCATGCAGCAGAAACAGCTTCAGCCCAGAAATTAATTGGTAACTTAGAATCTGCAAGCATCGTTCTGGCTGTCTCAATTAGCGTCCGGTTTTTGCGTTCTGCAACTCCATTTTGCTGCGGAGTGTACGGAGCACTAAACTCATGCAGTATACCTCGTTCATCACAAAATTCTTCCATCTTACTGTTTTTAAACTCAGTACCATTATCACTGCGAATTCTACAGATTGGCCTCTGGTACAGATTCTCAATTCTTTTAAACAATGTCATCAGGCTGTCAAACGTTTCGTCTTTGGATTTCAAAAACATAACCCAAGAAAATCTGGAATAATCATCAGTCACGACCAACCAGTAGTAATCTCCTGTTATACTCTTGACATTCACCGGACCAAACAAATCCATGTGAAGTCGTTCCAATGGTCTTGAAACTGAATTGACTTGCTTTGTAGGGTGAGATTTTTTCTTCTGTTTGCCTTTAACACAACTTATGCACTCCCCTTCCAGATGAAAACCTTTGACATGCACTCCTGTGACCAAATCATTATGCACCAAGTGATTCATTTTCCTTAAGTGAATATGCCCCATCTTTCGGTGCCATAACCTTGATTCTTTCTCCGTTGCTCTGGACACAAAACAATGAGCCTGACCCGTGGTTGTAGTAGCGATGCTCATGTCCAACACGTACAGATCATTGATTCTTGGTTCCCTCATGATGATCCACTCTTCAGGTATCACAAATCCCGGTTTCAAGATCAAACATTCTTTGTCGGTGAAATGAGTAGTATACATCCTGTCACAGATCTGGGAGATACTCAGCAGGTTGTTCTCCAACTCAGCGATGTAGTTAACTCTCTCAAACGTTATAACGCCATTTGACAACGTTCCTTCACCTATGATCCTTCCTCCTTGATTACCCGCAAAACCCACATAACCACCATTAATGTTATTCACATCATACATCAATGCGGTCTTCCCTGTCATATGCCTTGACGCTCCACTATCCATTATCCACCTGGATACAAGTTTTGGAAGATCCTGCACATAACAAAGCATCATTTAAACAACTTCAAGAAAGATGCCGATTCATGCTTCGCAATCCAGGAAGCTCCGGCAATTCAAACTGTTTAATCAAAAATGGTGTCCACCCAGGCTTCATCAGCCTTAGGTGTAACCTTGACTCTCGCAATTTGAATTTTGAAATTTTCAGCCTTGAGAGGTGGAAAATTTGCATCATAATCAACCGTAATTGATTCTTCAGCCTTTTTCACCTCAGAAGTTGAAACTTTCTTCTCAACTTTTGATTCAATTTTAGGTTTCCAAACCTGTTGAGTTAATGCAACCCGTTTGTAAACTGTGTCATTTTTAGTTACCAACTTCTTTACGGGTTCATTTTTCACTTTGATGTTATCAGTTTTAACATTCTTCTTCTCAACAACCTTCTTCTGTTGAACTTTCACAGCTTCAGTCTTAGGCTTCACGTAAGTACACTTTCGTGCAATATGACCAACCTTTTCACACCTAAAACAAGTACGAGTATCAGCTACCCGACTCGTGCCTTCAGACTGAGCCTGTGAAGCTCTCTTCTAAAAAAATTCTTTGTTAGATTTTGAAAAAAAATCTTTTTCTTCATCAGCAAGTGAACTTGAACTGTTCACAAACTTTTTCTTTCCAACAAACCTCTTGTTTGGAACATTCTTTTTCTGATACGGTTTACCCCCCTGATAACCACCCGACCAGTTATTTCTGTTGTTATTGTAAAAACGTGGTGGATTAACAGATTTCTTGTTATAAACCCTATCTTTCTTTCGACTCAGATTGTTCACAGCTGACAACTCGACTTCAACCAGTTTGAAAACAGTTGTCAATTTGTTCAAGTTTACATTCTCTATGGGAAACTCTGAATCCGAAAACAACTTATCCGAACCCATCATCTTGTACATGACAAAGTTTGATTCTTCATCTAAGTTATTCTTGGACTTTTGTTTCGGAATGTATTTATCCAAGAAACACCCATCCTCCTCAGAAGTGTCACAATCCGGTTTAAACACTTTGTCAACCACACTTTTCACCACATCATTTTGGACACCCTCGTCATTGGAAGACGTGAACATGACATCAATGTTCCCAGGAAGTTTAACATCACTTTCTTCCTCAATTTCCACCAAACTAGACTGCTTTTTCGTGTAGTTGTCTAAGATTGGCGGTGGAACTTTGTGAAACCCTACACCCGTTCCATCAGAAAACACATCCTCGCCAGCTTTGTTTTTCCCTATAGGTTTAGGAACAATATGCTGCAAAACATAGCTTGCTGAACTATAGCTGTTTAACTTCAACTGAATTCGTTCGTTTTCAATTTCAGCTTCTTGAACTTTGAGTTTCAGTTTAGCAATTTCATCCAGTTATTCGTTAATTGATTCTTCTTTTATTCTTACCACAGCTCTTAGATGTTCATTTTTTTTATATGTTTTGTCATTTCGATCATCACTATCTTTCCCAATACTTTTAAGTTTTTCAAATTTTTCAGAAATTTGACGGTTTTCAAGAATTAACTTTTCATTTTCACATTTAACTTTCTCATGTTCAATTTTATCAGTTTCAATTTGAGCCGTTAATTCTTTAATCCGTTCAGTTGAAGCTTTTACGGTTTTGTCACGACCGAGAATCTGATCCTAAACATTTTTAACTTTTGTTGTCAGATTCTTAATTTTCTCATTGTTTAGATACGTGATAGTACTACAAAAATTGCATTGTTTGGTGCAATTTTTGCAGTCAGCATTTCCATCAATCTTGTTACCTGACGCATTTGTTGACACACTTTGACTAACCAGCCCCTTTGACTCAGTAACAGAATTAGGGTCTACCTCAAGTGCTTTCGCAGCCAGCACCTTGTTAGCCATCTTTTCCAGGTTGTCTACCGTCAACTCCTGCGTAGTATCAATCAAGCAAGTATCAATCTGCTTTGCTTTCTCAAACTCTTCTTTTTCTTTCTTCTCTTTCTTCTCTTTCTCCTTTCTCTCTTTCTCTTTTTCTTCTTCAATCATTTTTTCTGTTGGCGTTCCCCACCACTTGTGTTGCCAGTACTCATCATCTTCTTTTATCTCCTTGATGATGGCCTCCATATCGAGTGTGCTGTCATCAATTGCAATGTTTCCATACCGATCAAGATAGCATTCTCTGTCTGGATCCCATCTATTTGCTCTTCTTGCTTCTAGATAAACACGAGAGATCCTCAAGATTCTGTTTTCAGCAATCATTTTTCGATAACAGTACTTCTGCTCGTCAGTACGATCATCTTTCCACGGAATCGGTTCATCATCATTCGCCATGAATGCGTAACTAACCGCATCTTCTTCCGGTAACACTTACTTACTCCAATCGTACCCCTCATCATCATAAATCACAGCGAGAGCCCTTGATTTGTCTCTATTATCTTCAGTCTGCTTCAATCTCGGCGGCTCGGATTTATTTTGATGGTAGATTGCTTTCTTGTAATAATCATCTTGAAACGGATTCTCCGACTCATCAGCGTACGCGTTTCTGCATTCCCGCTCAAAGTGACCCTTCTGCTTACACTTAAAGCACGTCACCTTGGATTTGTCGAACCCCAACTTTGTAGATGGACCACCGATCGTTTTTCTCCCAGTAATCTCCATGAAGCGTTGTGCACGTCGAACTTCACTTGCCATCGCCCAACGAATGTCAATCAGTTCCATTTCTTCGGGGTCTATCTGATTGTAATCTTCTTTTGTCAGATTTGTATTCCCGATCTTACCAGCCACCAACCCTTCATATGATTCCAACACAGATGCCAAGAAAACCATCTGTTGCTTATGTCACACCCCGACCACGTAGGACATACAGAACGTGGCGGAAACGTCAGGGAGTGTTGTAACAGAATCAATTGTTTCAAATCCATGGCAATTGAAGTTTCGTTTTATTGATCAATCATGAAAGTTTACATTGTTTAAACAAGAACCAAATAGTACATAAGATAAATTAACTAATTCTTGTCTCGTTTTAAGTCACTAAGGCACAGGTCCGCCTAAGTATGTCTTGATAAGTCCTATGCATCATCTCCTGAAAACACATGTGAAAATAGGCACGTCAGCATAAAAATGCCTGTGAGATACATTGGTTTTGTGAAAACGGAATTCATGACTTGAGTTTGAGAAAATGTTTAGTCATGAACCTCGTATTTTGCTTTGTCTTGTAAATCATTTGAAAAACGGTAAGATCAAATGATATGTATAAATAAGAGAACAATGCATGGTTAAACGGATAACCATGTAAAATGAGTTTGTATAAGATAAGTCGTTTGTAAAACAATGTCTCGTGAAAAGTGTGTTATTTGTATAAAATGTCATATGTCTCAAACTGAAATGATTTAAATAACGCTACGATATGTAATACCATACAAACATTTATATATAGGAAGTACCAGCGGCGTATCCACCATGCTTGTATCATATTACACTCGCCTCGTTACTTAATCACTTACTCAAACCAAACCATCAAGATGAAATGTTTAACAACGGTAGAAATGTTTATGTATAGTCAAATGTCTATTGTCAATTGTAAGTCATGTCAATGGATACAACTGGTTTACACGGTTCAGTGGTAATAAACGGTTCATATAATCGAAGGGTTAAGACAGTTCACATAGTCAAATGGTTACAACGGTTCAAAATGTAGTATAATGTGTTCATATGCTGGATGAGCATATGCAACAGAAATGCAATGTGAAACAATGTACTAAGTACGCACACAATGGGCATACATAGCATGTAATGTAAAGCAGTGTACTAAGTACGCACATGATGGGCATACATAGCATGTAATGTAAGGCAATGTACTAAGTACGCACACAATGGGCATACATAGCATGTAATGTAAGGCAATGTACTAAGTACGCACACAATGGGCATACATAGCATGTAATGTAAGGCAATGTACTAAGTACGCACACAATGGACATACATAGCATGAAATGTATTGTAAAGTGTTGTACTAAGTATGCACACAATGGACATACATAGCATAGACACAATGAAATCATGTACTATATATGTACTATCGAACATAGCAAGTATATGATGTGAAAACCGGAAAGCATGAAAGTAACAAGTAGGCACATGCGTTTCACCCCAAAACAGTTTGGAAAACAGTAAAAGAGGGGTTCAATGTACTCACCTGAGATTGCTTTGGAGTTCTTGTATAATAACCAGATAATGCTAAAGATCACGGGATATCAAACGGCACCTAATAGGTAGCTATGTTAATATACCGGACCAAATCGGAAGGATCGGATAGTATGCGGGTTCGTAAACCAAACGAGTATGGAGACTCGTGTAATATGGTTTAACAAAGCCTACATACTAAAATGAAACTTAACCTAAGTGCTTACGGTCCATCACGACCCGTTTAGGTGGCTTATGCTACCCTAACGCGTCGTTCGCGTAGAACGCGTTCGGAACGCCTAACATCGCGACCACAAGGTATAACCTCGGAAGGTTATAGCTATGGTCACCTAAGGTGTTTGGTCGGATCCTAATGATCGACCAAATGGGTCGGGTTCGAAAGTATAAGCGATGGTTTAGATCGCTTACCTTACGACCCTATATAAGCACTAAACTAAAAGTGACGAGCTAAGCATGTTAGAACATGCTTAACTAAGTTTGAAAACAGGTTTGACATCAAAACAAACGGCTTTGATGCCCACGAGTAGTTTGGTTACAAAATATGCAAGAATGCACATTTTGGCCGAAACTACGACTCGTCACTGAGCCTAGATAACGTGGTGATCAGTAGGTATAGTCACTACGGACTAAAACCATCGTGATCACGCTCACGTTATGAAGTTCCATGAACTTCGCATCGACCATAAGCTGGTCAATGCAGAAAGTCAACAAAACGTTGACTTTCGGACTCGAAAAGCGAATAAAAGAGCGAAAGAAGACTTACGGAGGGTCCCCGAGTGCTAATCTAGATCAAATAGCTCAGGTATGAAACAATGGTTCCAACTTAGAGCCTTAAGATCAGATTGTGTGGGTTTTTGGAACAAAGGGGGGGGGTATTTATAGGAAAAGTGGAACTGTTAGGATCGTTTATCGAATATCGTGCCACGATCTCGTGCGTACACTTGTCGCAATGTTGTGGTAAGTCAGAAAATGCCCCTTGGCTCTTGATTGGGTGAAAGGGCATTGCCCCTTGATCGATCGAAAGGCCAAACTGCATTAAATGCAACATTTATTTTGTCTGACAGTCTCACGCGGCCCGCCTAAACATTCAGGCAAAACTCACGCGGGCCGCCTGAGGCTTCTGATCTGCACCACTTGCAGAATTTACACTTTTGGTCCCTGTTGCGTATTTAAGCCATTTTCAGCCCTTCTAAGGCCTGTAAAGCCAACTTTAAGGCCCTAAAATGATGCCTAAACATTGTGGACGTGAAACATGCTAAAAAATGTGTCAGATGTTGGTTCGTTTGGCCGTACGATCGCGATGTTCGGTTAATTACGACGGAATGCGCATAAGCACGAAAGATGATCCAAATGACGCGACGAATGGATTTTTCTTATGCCAAACACTAAGGCATAATATTAGGATGCTTACATAAATTTTTGGATGTCCGGATGTATTCAGAACGTAAGTTATGCGCGAAAGTGCAAACTTGTGCACTTTTTGACACTTTTAGCCCCTGAATGATCCAAAAGTTTGTTTTTGCTATACCAAAGCCTTCAAAACTTATTTCTAAGTTATGTAAAGGTTATTTAAGGTATTTTGAGTATAAGTTGATGTTCCGGAGTATTTGTCGCATTAAACTGAGTACGTTTTCGCACCAGGTTGCGTATAATTCTCAAGAAAGCGATGTAAGGTTTGAAATTGAACTAGAATTGATATGTGCAATAGATACACATATTTATACAAGATCCCAAGTATGAAATACGATATTTCATCGGCTCGGTATTTGTTTGATGGTCGCGGTGACACAGGTGTCACAGTCTCCCCTACTTTAGGAAATTTCGTCCCGAAATTTATTCGTAGGAGTCTATTTGTGACTCTGCCAAATAACCATCAGCGATATGCAAAGTAATGTCCTGTCATTTCCTTAACGGTCATTCTTCAGAAACGAAATGAACAGACGGGGTCATTTTCAATGGTTGCTTCATCAGAAGTGGAAATGAAGGATTACACAACGGATATTCAGTTCCCCAACGGATAAATCTTTAGAAACGAAAATGAACTAACAGAGTCATTTTCAACGGTTGCTTCATCAGAGTTGGAAATGAAGGATTACACAACGGATATTCATTTCCCCAATGGATAAATCTTCAGAAATGAAAATGAACTAACGGAGTCATTTTCAACGGTTGCTTCATCAGAGTTGGAAATGAAGGTTTACACAACGGATATTCATTTCCCCAACGGGTAAATCTTCAGAAACGAAAATGAACTAACGGAGTCATTTTCAACGGTTGCTTCCTCAGAGTTGGAAATGAAGGATTTCACAACGGATATTCATTTCCTCAACGGATAAATCTTCAGAAACGAAAATGAACTAACGGAGTCATTTTCAACGGTTGCTTCCTCAGAGTTGGAAATGAATAGAGTTAACTCTAGACACATGACAGAACTTGTTGTGGTTTCTGTGCACTAAATTCCATAATTATGTATGCATCCATAATTACGTAATCCCTTGCACAGTCCGCACAGTTTGTTTTGTAATGTTTTGGGGAAGGATATCAAACTTGTGACGAGGGTGACTAGACTTCCATCGGTTCCTTTTTAATTTGATCGACAGGGGATCCTCTTGGTTAGGCCACCAAGGAGTCTTTTCAGCTATAACATCACATGATATCCCTAACCAGATTTTTGGATGAATCTGTTTAGCTAGACCACTCAAGGGGTCTACTTATGAAGTAGTACTTTATAATCCGAGGGACTTAACTATAACATAGAAGTCCTTTGAGGATTTTAAGTAATACCTTTGGGCATCCTACTATGAATCTCTTGTACATGGATATGTAAGATTCTACGAAGATTTGGATAACATAATTTGGATCACACAACAACACATAAGGAAACACATAAGCACATAGTCACATAATTGTTTAACTTGATAATAATATGTTATTAACTTGTTATTGATTGAATACGGATATGAAAACCAATCGACGGGTCTCAATGTTCACTGGAATTTATCTGAGAAGATAGAAAGATCTCCCAAAATTCGATTTTTGATTTCAAGGAATCACCACATTCGAATTAAGGTATACACAAGTAAGGACTTACGGGAAATCCTTTGGTACCCTATTAAGGATTTATAGTGGTACTTTGGGTATTCGTCATGTGTTGTAACCTGCGCCTTGTACTTCGTTTCCTTAGAATAAACGGGTACTTAGGAATTTCGTGGAAGACACAAGCGAGTATAGAATGGGAGAATTTAGGGGGGGTAGTTTGTTCTTCAAGGAATCCGGTATCTTGATTGTCGGTATTGTAAGGGATACGTCGTTTATACATGCAACCACAGCAATACATTGCAATGTAAATAAAAGATTTTATTTATAAACAACGATAACAACTGTTTCTTGGATCTTGACAACAAAAGAAAATAATACATAAGACGTGATTATTTCTAAACGATGTTGTCTTCTAATCAGTCAGATGCTTATCCCTGTGCTGGATTTGCATTAGCAAGCCTTGGGTAATTTCTTCGGAAATGACCCATCTCGCCACAGTTGAAACAAGAGCCTGGTAGAAAACGACCTTGAGCAGGATTGTTGCCAGCTTGGTTTGGTGCAGCTGTAGCTGGGCAGACTCTTGCTGTGTGGCCTATAAGTCCACAAGTTTGGCATTTGCGGCACTGTACATTGGCGTGATGATGGAGGCTACATTGGTTGCACAAGGGTGCAGTTCCATTGTATGGTTTTCTAGCAGGGGGTTGAGCTGGTTGGTTGGGGACGGCTTGACCATTGTGAGCGACCACGACGAAGTTCTGAGAAGCCTTTCGCTTCTTTGACTTCTTAGAGGATTCAGTCTGTTCATCCATGGTCTTTGATTCCTCGATTGGCTTCTTGTCACCCTTTCGAAAAAGTTTATGCTTTCTGATCTGCGATTCAGTCAAGGTTGCAGATAGCTCAATGGCCTGACGGAGTGTGGTAGGGTTGCTACCAGTGACAATGTCTTGTACCGAGTCAGGCAGGCCGTCGATGTACCTTTCGATAGCCTTGTCGAGTGGGGCGACCATAGTCGGGCAAAGTAGACTCAACTCCTCAAACCTATCAGTATATGCCCTGTGTTCGCCACTATCTTGTTTCAAATCATCAAACTCCTTCTCCAACGCTCGTTGTTCATGACGAGGACAAAACTCTCTCATCATAAGAGCTCTCAGTTCAGCCCATGTTTGTGCTAGAGCAACATCTGCACCACGGTCTCTCATTACCCCGTTCCACCATGTAAGAGCCCTCTTCTGAAACACACTCGAAGAAAACTCGACCTTGCGATTTTCCGAACACTGCACGTGGCGAAAGGTATTCTCGATGCTCTCGAACCATTGGAGAAGCCCAGTTGCTCCCTCAGAACCACTAAACTTGAGTGGTTTAGCCGAGTTAAAGTTCTTGAAATTGCAGGTACCATTGTTGTTGTTGGCTTGGTTCCATTGAGCAAAGAGATTTGGGAATTGAGCAGCCATCTGTTGCGCAATAATTTCTGCCAGCTCGGCAGTTGCTATCTGGTGTTCGCGTCGAGGAGGCATTCTAAAAGAGGAAAACATGAAAGGAAACAAATAAAATGGTATTGGGTAAGAATAGGATGTTACAATTACCGACCATAATCATGGTTGATGGTCATTTGTTTGAATCCACGAAGCAAACAAACAACACCAAGGCTGAATCAAGGCAAATAGATCCTCATAGTGTATCGCGAAGACATGCTCGCCTATAAGTGGATACTCACCCCAAGAGTTCCCAGGTAAGAGTGACTGGTCCAATTATGTGGATTATTACGAACACTCTAACCTTAGACAGAAAACCCAGGGTACAGGCGTTCACTCTTCCAGTTTGCACGTGTTCACACTATTTAGGACCCAAAACTTTGACGAGAGTTTTGAAAACTCAAAGGGGTTCAAAACCATATAACAGAGGGTTCAAAACCTTACAATAGAGGGTTGAAAACCTAGTAATCAATCATCCTAGAATAGATGATTTGTTTTCGAAGCGGTTTTGAAATTTATGTTCTTGTTGTGGTCGTCGCCTAAGGATAGGTGACGGTATTGTTTTATGGCTAAACGCAAGTGAACTCGCGTTAGGGTCCTAGAAGGTTATAGACTAGGTCAAAGCATTACTAATAACCTAATTCCCTATAACCATTGGCTCTGATACCAACCTTTATGTCACACCCCGACCACGTAGGACATACAGAACGTGGCGGAAACGTCGGGGAGTGTTGTAACAGAATCAATTGTTTCAAATCCATGGCAATTGAAGTTTCGTTTTATTGATCAATCATGAAAGTTTACATTGTTTAAACAAGAACCAAATAGTACATAACATAAATTAACTAATTCTTGTCTCGTTTTAAGTCACTAAGGCACAGGTCCGCCTAAGTATGTCTTGATAAGTCCTATGCATCATCTCCTGAAAACACATGTGAAAATAGGTACGTCAGCATAAAAATGCCTGTGAGATACATTGGTTTTGTGAAAACGGAATTCATGACTTGAGTTTGAGAAAATGTTTAGTCATGAACCTCGTATTTTGCTTTGTCTTGTAAATCATTTGAAAAACGGTAAGATCAAATGATATGTATAAATAAGAGAACAATGCATGGTTAAACGGATAACCATGTAAAATGAGTTTGTATAAGATAAGTCGTTTGTAAAACAATGTCTCGTGAAAAGTGTGTTATTTGTATAAAATGTCATATGTCTCAAACTGAAATGATTTAAATAACGCTACGATATGTAATACCATACAAACACTTATATATAGGAAGTACCAGCGGCGTATCCACCATGCTTGTATCATATTACACTCGCCTCGTTACTTAATCACTTACTCAAACTAAACCATCAAGATGAAATGTTTAACAATGGTAGAAATGTTTATGTATAGTCAAATGTCTATTGTCAATTGTAAGTCATGTCAACGGATACAACTGGTTTACACGGTTCAATGGTAATAAACGGTTCATATAATCGAAGGGTTAAGACAGTTCACATAGTCAAATGGTTACAACGGTTCAAAATGTAGTATAATGTGTTCATATGCTGGATGAGCATATGCAACAGAAATGCAATGTGAAACAATGTACTAAGTACGCACACAATGGGCATACATAGCATCTAATGTAAAGCAGTGTACTAAGTACGCACATGATGGGCATACATAGCATGTAATGTAAGGCAATGTACTAAGTACGCACACAATGGGCATACATAGCATGTAATGTAAGGCAATGTACTAAGTACGCACACAATGGGCATACATAGCATGAAATGTATTGTAAAGTGTTGTACTAAGTATGCACACAATGGACATACATAGCATAGACACAATGAAATCATGTACTATATATGTACTATCGAACATAGCAAGTATATGATGTGAAAACCGGAAAGCATGAAAGTAACAAGTAGGCACATGCGTTTCACCCCAAAACAGTTTGGAAAACAGTAAAAGAGGGGTTCAATGTACTCACCTGAGATTGCTTTGGAGTTCTTGTATAATAACCAGATAATGCTAAAGATCACGGGATATCAAACGGCACCTAATAGGTAGCTATGTTAATATACCGGACCAAATCGGAAGGATCGGATAGTACGCGGGTTCGTAAACCAAACGAGTATGGAGACTCGTGTAATATGGTTTAACAAAGCCTACATACTAAAATGAAACTTAACCTAAGTGCTTACGGTCCATCACGACCCGTTTAGGTGGCTTATGCTACCCTAACGCGTCGTTCGCGTAGAACGCGTTCGGAACGCCTAACATCGCGACCACAAGGTATAACCTCGGAAGGTTATAGCTATGGTCACCTAAGGTGTTTGGTCGGATCCTAATGATCGACCAAATGGGTCGGGTTCGAAAGTATAAGCGATGGTTTAGATCGCTTACCTTACGACCCTATATAAGCACTAAACTAAAAGTGACGAGCTAAGCATGTTAGAACATGCTTACCTAAGTTTGAAAACAGGTTTGACATCAAAACAAACGGCTTTGATGCCCACGAGTAGTTTGGTTACAAAATATGCAAGAATGCACATTTTGGCCGAAACTACGACTCGTCACTGAGCCTAGATAACGTGGTGATCAGTAGGTATAGTCACTACGGACTATAACCATCGTGATCACGCTCACGTTATGAAGTTCCATGAACTTCGCATCGACCATAAGCTGGTCAATGCAGAAAGTCAACAAAACGTTGACTTTCGGACTCGAAAAGCGAATAAAAGAGCAAAAGAAGACTTACGGAGGGTCCCCGAGTGCTAATCTAGATCAAATAGCTCAGGTATGAAACAATGGTTCCAACTTAGAGCCTTAAGATCAGATTGTGTGGGTTTTTGGAACAAAGGGGGGGGGTATTTATAGGAAAAGTGAAACCGTTAGGATCGTTTATCGAATATCGTGCCACGATCTCGTGCGTACACTTGTCGCAATGTTGTGGTAAGTCAGAAAATGCCCCTTGGCTCTTGATTGGGTGAAAGGGCATTGCCCCTTGATCGATCGAAAGGCCAAACTGCATTAAATGCAACATTTATTCTGTCTGACAGTCTCACGCGGCCCGCCTAAACATTCAGGCAAAACTCACGCGGGCCGCCTGAGGCTTCTGATCTGCACCACTTGCAGAATTTACACTTTTGGTTCCTGTTGCGTATTGAAGCCATTTTCAGCCCTTCTAAGGCCTGTAAAGCCAACTTTAAGGCCCTAAAATGATGCCTAAACATTGTGGACATGAAACATGCTCAAAAATGTGTCGGATGTTGGTTCGTTTGGCCGTACGATCACGATGTTCGGTTAATTACGACGGAATGCGCATAAGCGCGAAAGATGATCCAAATGACGCGACGAATGGATTTTTCTTATGCCAAACACTAAGGCATAATATTAGGTTGCTTACATAAATTTTTGGATTTCCGGATGTATTCAGAACGTAAGTTATGCGCGAAAGTGCAAACTTGTGCACTTTTTGACACTTTTAGCCCCTGAATGATCCAAAAGTTTGTTTTTGCTATACCAAAGCCTTCATAACTTATTTCTAAGTTATGTAAAGGTTATTAAAGGTATTTTGAGTATATGTTGATGTTCCGGAGTATTTTTCGCATTAAACTGAGTATGTTTTCGCACCAGGTTGCGTATAATTCTCCATAAAGCGATGTAAGGTTTGAAATTGAACTAGAATTGATATGTGCAATAGATACACATATTTATACAAGATCCCAAGTATGAAATACGGTATTTCATTGGCTCGGTATTTGTTTGATGGTCGCGGTGACACAGGTGTCACAGCTTAGCCGACTCCTCATCAAAATTCTGTGCGTTCTTCAAATCTATCGCGATGTTGCAAGAAAACTTCGCATCAGAACGATTTGCAGAAGACGTAAATCCACTGTGATAACCACTGTGGCTTCCACTGCTTGGACTGCTTTGACTTTCTTTTCTTGTTGAAGAAACATTTTCAGCAGAAAATGCAGTTTTTGGAGAAGTAGCTTTCGGCATCAAGCTTTTCGGATAGTACAAATCCAGGTTTTGCTGATAAGATGAGTTATTGACTTTGTATGTTTTCTTCAGTTCTAGCTCATGACTTTCAAGTCTCTCAATCACCAAATCTAGAGTCAAATCTTCAGGAGCAATAGTGTTCTTCAACATCAGTGCGTAATATCTCCAATCCACTTCATCTGGTAGTGAATCGAACAATTTGTCAACAAGTTCTTCATCAGAATACGTGATCTTATGTCGTGCAAGCTCCAGCTTTAGATGACCGAACCTTTCAATCATTTTGCAAACCGATTCATTTTTAAGACAACCAAACATGTCAAACTCTTTTCTAAGAAGTTTTGTTTTATTTTTTACAATCTCTTTACTTCCTAGACACTTCTTCTTAAGTTTTTCCCATAAATCTTTTGCATTGGAGTAGTCTATCAACGAAATGATGTCTTCCCGTGTCACACCCCCAAAATCCACCTGCGGAGTATCACCGCTTGGGAGCGTGACTGACCAGGATCAAGCCACCAATCATATCGAACATGTAATTAATGTCAAGTATAATAAATGTAAACAAACCATTCAATACGATTGATGTTCCAACAAAACATAGTTTAAGTTGCGGAAGCGTAACAATGAGAATCCAATGTATGTAAATAGTTCAAGTATTGTAAGTTTATCAAAACATCCACGATCCACGCACCACAACGACCTGCTCCTCCCTGTGCAAGCTCCATATGTACCTAATATCCTGCAAGGCATGCAGCAAAGAGTCAACAACTAGTTGAGCGAGTTCACAGTTAACAGTTCAGTAATAGTATAGTGTGAGTAGCAGTATGTTCGTTCGTTATGTCATGTATCGTATTGGTTTCCATCGCGGCCTCCCAGGCAGGTATGCGAAGATTAGGTTCGTTAGTTCGCGACCGTAGTCTTTACCGACCAGGGTGTGTGCGAAGGCAATTGATCAGTTCGTTCGCGACCATAGTCTTTACCGACCAGGGTGTGTGCGAAGGCAGTTGAGTAGTTCGTTCGCGACCATAGTCTTTACCAACCAGGGTGTGTGCGAAGGCAGTTTGTAAGCATCAACAGTTTAATCGTTCGTTATAATATCAAAGTATGCACAAGTAATCATCCAACCCATTCCCACCCTGGGAACCCATGCCTTGGCTGTGTGAACTCACCTTGGTTTGCTCGGTATGTTATTGCTTCTAAGGTTTATTAATCTCTAAGTCCGTTACACACGACCTAGGATACATTGCACATGATTCATTCAATTAGGGTTTACAATCCTCGATATTCAAGCAACGGTGCTTTGTGTGTTTATTGTGTACATGATGATATTACATAGTATGTTCACGCATGCAGGATCATGTAGTTGCATTCAACTTCATACAATCATACAGTCTTTTCAAGTAATTAGTGCATGCATCGCAACAAGCATTCCGGATCATAAATCAACCTAATTCAAACAGTTCATCAAACTATCCATCAAGTAACCAGTTCAGATTATGTATTTAACATAAAGTTCAGGCTAGTTTATCATGCATAAAAGTCGGGCTAGTCTACCAAGTATAAACGTTAGACAAGTATAGAGTATAAGACTCGGACTTCATCAAGCATATAATCATACAAAAATTCTGACTCTTATCATCATTACAAAAGTCGGCCATGGGGTTTACCCTTCAAACTCGGACCCCTTTAACTCCTTACACAACTTCGGACTCTCTTCAAGTGTTAACCAGAGTTCGGACATGTGGCCTACATAAAACAAACTCGGACATGCGCATATCAAAGAAACTCGGACAAGGTACATCACAAAAGTTTCGGACCTTGTGACACTTAAAAGCTCGGACCTATCACTTGTTTAGAAACTCGGACCAAGTCCCCATCAAAAGAACTCGGATCCCTTGATGTTTATACAAAAGTCGGACCTCACGAATGCCAAGCAAACTCGGACCTTATACACAAGTTAGAAGTCGGATCAATTAATAAATCCAAAAGTCGGTTGCTTCTCATCTTTACAAAAGTCGGATTTTCTATAATATACACCCACTTATTTCTCTAGCACCATTGGGCCGAAGACACCACCAATGGCCTTGGTTGACCGCCCACTCCCCACCAATCACAATTTATGGCCTTGAACTCTACACCCCTAACTTGTTGCTAGCTGCCATGTTTTCACATGTAAATATTCCTTTATCATATGCAATTTAGTTTGACCCCCACATGGTCGACAATATACTAACCATCACCTTGTGATTGGACCAACCTCTAATCATATATTTATTCCAAATACTCACATGTAACTCAAATTATGATGACTGACAATATGATACCACCTCTTGATGTTATTGGACCACTAAACTAGTGGGTTTGACTACCACATACCATCATAATTATCAAGTAATATTATGAAGAACAATTACAATGACCATACAAATGTAAGAGACATAATTGGCCCGAAAAGGAGACATAGCAGTTGACACATCATATCAATTATAATTACAAACACATGTGACTCTATTAGTCATCAGCACGCTAATCGATTATATATATATATATCATCATATAACCGTATACACAACATCACATACTGTCACCATTTCAAAATCATTAGTAAATCAAATTTCGATAAACATAAATAAATATTCACATAACAATCAAATCATCATAACAAGGAAATCACGTCTGATTATTAAGCACTAACCGAGGTGGAAAAGGGTACCAAATGGAACAAAAGGAATGGCTTCGAAGGCTTGAAGTTGCCGTCACACAGGAGAAGTACTCTAGGGTTTTCTGTTTTGGTGATTAGACTTTTACGTACCAGTGGGAAACATGCTATTAAAACATTGCTACTGGGCCCGAGGCCCTTGTGTTGATTTGGCCGGCCCACCTGTTAACGAAAACACTTTTGTCTTCGCGATGGGTGATTTCAAGGGGAAAGGGGTTACGTTTGGCTAGGGTGCTTTCGAGTGGGGGTAGGGTAAACAGCTCAAGGTTCCATGTTTGTTTCATGTTTTAATTGTACCAACATAACAATAAATACTCAAAATGTATTGTTAACCTATATACATATAATGCCCACCATACATAAGCACAAAAACAACACTTGCGTTGCACATCAAGTATAACATATCAATCACAACATGATATAGCGTATTACAAACGTGCACGGTTGTGAAACCACAAATCATGTAACAAAACAACTTAACCAATTAACGTGCAATAAATGCGAAATAGAATTTTGGAAATTCGAGTTATCACATTATCCCCAACTTAAAAGAAATTTCGTCCCGAAATTTGGTACGCACTCACTGAGGAAGCTAGGCAAGTTATATCGTTCACTGGTTTTCCTGGGGTGTCACATCCTCCCCCCGTTGATCTGGAATTTCGTCCCGAAATTCCACAGTAGTAGCTTCAGCCTCAGTAATGGTTGCATTGGTTTCGAATAACTGGGGGTACTTTTCTGTCATCTGGTCTTCGCGTTCCCAGGTGTACTCTGGGCCACGTCGGGAGTTCCAACGAACTCGAACAAGAGGGATTTTCTTGTGTTTGAGGACCTTACATCCCGGTCCGTGATTTCAACTGGCTCCTCGACGAACTGCAACCGCTCGTCGATAGTGAGTTCCTTAAAGGAACTGTGAGGGTCTCATCTGTCAGGCACTTCTTCAGATTCGACACGTGAAATACATTGTGAACTGCCCCGAGTTCAGCTGGTAGGTTCAATCGGTAGGCTACTGGCCTATTCTTTCTATAATCTCAAATGGTCCGACATATCGCGGATTAAGTTTGCCTCGTTCGCCAAAACGAACCACACCCTTCCAGGGTGAGACTTTTAATACAACCCGGTCCCCGACCTGAAATTCCAAAGGCTTGCTACGCTTATCCGCGTAGGCTTTCTGACGGTCGCGTGCTGCCGCCATGCGTTGTCGTATCTGTGCAATCTCTTCTGTGGCGTCTACTACAATCTCTGGACCCGTAATCTGACTATCCCCCACCTCTGCCCAACAGAGAGGTGACCGGCATTTACGCCCGTACAATGCCTCGAATGGAGCGGCTTGTATGCTGGTGTGATAACTGTTATTGTATGAGAACTCCACCAAAGGGAGATGTTTTTCCCAGCCATTGCCGAAATCGATAACACATGCCCGAAGCATGTCTTCAAGAGTTTGGATCGTTCGCTCAGACTGCCCATCCGTCTAAGGATGATATGCCGTGCTCATGTCTAACCGTGAGCAGAAAGATTTGTGCATTGCTTGCCAGAGTTCTGATGTGAATCGTGCATCCCAATCCGAAATAATAGATGTGGGCACCCCGTGCCTCGAGACAACTTCCTTGAGGTAAACGTCTGCGAGAGTGGAGAACTTATCCGTTTCCTTTATAGCTAGGAAGTGTGCAGACTTGGTGAGTCGATCCACGATCACCGATATAGTATCATTCCCACGCTGGGATCTGGGTAAACCCGTAATGAAGTCCATGGAAATTTCTTCCCATTTCCACTGTGGTATCCTGGGTTGCTGAAGTAAGTCTGGGGGTTTCTGGTACTCTGTCTTGAGTCTCGCACAAGTCAAACATTTGCAATGTGGGCCTTCATGCTAGGCCACCAATATGTAGTTCTGATGTCGTGATACATTTTATCCGACCCTGGATGTACCGTGTAGCGAGACTTGTGTGCTTCGTCCATCACAAGCTCTCGTAAACCGCCATAAAGTGGGACCCAAATACGTCCCGTTACATGGTAGGCGTCGTCTTCCTTTTGTTCCAATCGTTGCCTTGAACCGCGTAAGGCTTCAGCCATGACGTTTTCGGGTTTCAATGCTTCAACTTGAGCATTTCGTATCTGTGCAGGAAGACTGGACTGAATAGTAAGCTGTAACGCTCGCACGCGCTTAGGTAGGGTGTCTTTTCGACTGAGGGCGTCGGCCACAACATTGGCTTTGCCTGGATGACACTTAATAGCGTATTCGTAATCGTTAAGTAGTTCAACCCATCTTTGTTGACGCATGTTCAAATCCTTCCGCTTAAAGATATGCTCGAGACTCCTGTGATCGGTGTAAATCGTGCACCTGGTACCGTACAGGTAGTGTCGCCATATCTTAAGCGCGAAAACAACAGCTCCCAGCTCTATATCGTGCGTCGTGTAGTCCCGGTCATGAATCTTGAGTTGTCGCGAGCGTAAGCAATAATCTTATCCCGTTGTATCAATACACAACCGAGACCCTGTATCGATGTATTATCATAAGCCACGAAGTCATCTGTGCCCTCCGGCAGTGAGTGAATAGGTGCTGCTCGCATTTAGAAAACCTTGCGTACATTTGCTCCTTTCGAAAAGTTCCAAGATAAGATGTAAGTGCTGCTCGTGTTCCTCCTGACTCTTGGAGTAGATCAGAATGTCGTCGATGGAGACAAGGACAATTTGTCCAGGTAGGGTTTGCACACCCTGTTCGTAAGGTCCATAAATACGGCAGGTGCGCTCAATAATATCAAAACATCCATCATACCAAACATAAAATATAATAGGTAAAATAATTCATAAAACCCAACACGATTAATGTTCAAACCAAACTTTGTTTGAGTAGCGTAAACATAATAATGAAAACCCAAGATAAGTTATAAGTTCAATTATCGTTCATTGCATCTCCTCGTCCCAACACAAAAGCACGACCCCGAGCTTCATTGCCGTTGTTGTTGTTTCCCCCGTTGTTGTTGTTATTTCCGTTGCCCTGGTTGTTGTTGTTGTTGTTGCGATTCTGGTTCAACTGAGGGCAATCGTGTTTGTAATGACCTTCAGCCCCACACTGGAAACATCCCCGATTTCCACGCTGTGGCTGCTGCTGCTGATTCTGTGGAGCTGGCGGTGGGAGTTGCTGGTTCTGGTTTACTGGTCGCGCGCTTCTACAATCTTTGGCCTCATGGCCCATCTTGTGGCATCTTTGACAGCGATCTTTCCGACACCTTCCACTGTGGTGTTTGTTGCACCTGTTGCACCACGGATGATTTCCCTGATAACCACGTTGTCCCTGACTTCCCGATGATTGCTGACTTGGACTCTGGTAATCGTTGGTGCGACGTTGCTGAGTTTGGGACTGAACAGACGCTGATCCCCTGCTGGAATCCCCGTCCCACTTTCTTTTATTCTCGCTGGGTGTGGCAGAAGTAGTAGCAGTTGGAGTGACTGAAGTAGCAGCTGTAGCAGTAGCGCCGACACGCTTTGGCAGTTTATTCTGATCCACTGCCTGATCGGTGATGCGATGAGCGAGACGCTGTATTTCCTGGATATTGTTGAGGTTAGCCGAGGTAACGTGGCTCTGTATTTCTGGCGCCAAACCTTTGAGATACAACTCAATACGCTTGTATGGAGGGTCCACCATAGTTGGACATAACACAGCCAACTCATTCGATCTCTTGGTGTAAGCTTCGATTTCCGAACCAACCATTTTCAAGTTATACAACTCATCCTCCAACTTGTGAATGTCTTCTCTAGTGCAGTATTCCCTCTTGATCAGTTCTTTGAAATCATTCCAGGGTGTGGCGTTAGCAGCTGCCAACCCAAAGATCTGCACTTGTGCGTTCCACCAAGTGAGCGCAATCCCTTCAAGTGTGCCAGTGGCGAACTTCACCCTGCGAGCCTCAGGGCATTCACACATTTCGAAAACCGACTCGAGCTTTTCAAACCAGTGGAGGAGTCCAACTGCTCCCTCCGTGCCACTGAACGAGCTAGGACGACAGTCCATGAAATTCTTGAAGGTGCACCCAGGTTGTTGCTGAGCGGGTTGACCTATTGTGTACGAATAGGGCAAAGTTAAGTACGAGAATTATTGTAGGATCTAAAGATCCTAGTGTCTATACTGCAGGGTATACTACCTGCTTGGGCGGCTGCAACTGCCGCAGCAACGAGAGCCTCTAGCTGGGCTTGAGTCATGGTAATTCGTGCGGCCATTGATCTTCACATCAAAGGCAACATAAGTGAGAAAGGTTCGCGTATAGTGCGATGACAGAAGAGTGTAAGCACATAAGTATTCTCATGCAATGACAAGTTGTGAGCAAGGTAATGTAAGCATACTACGAGCAAAGTTCTATGCAAATTCTAGCATGTAGGCAATAAACATAAACCTTATTACCTAGGAAGTTGAGTCTTGCACGTGGAGCGAAGCGTCGTTGTGGATCGTTGAGAGCACTGTTCTGGTTATAGTCTGGTTTTAATAAAAACGTTTTTCCATATTAAAACCAAGTTCTCTATAACCAATGGCTCTGATACCAATCTGTCACACCCCCAAAATCCACCTGCGGAGTATCACCGCTTGGGAGCGTGACTGACCAGGATCAAGCCACCAATCATATCGAACATGTAATTAATGTCAAGTATAATAAATGTAAACAAACCATTCAATACGATTGATGTTCCAACAAAACATAGTTTAAGTTGCGGAAGCGTAACAATGAGAATCCAATGTATGTAAATAGTTCAAGTATTGTAAGTTTATCAAAACATCCACGATCCACGCACCACAACGACCTGCTCCTCCCTGTGCAAGCTCCATATGTACCTAATATCCTGCAAGGCATGCAGCAAAGAGTCAACAACTAGTTGAGCGAGTTCACAGTTAACAGTTCAGTAATAGTATAGTGTGAGTAGCAGTATGTTCGTTCGTTATGTCATGTATCGTATTGGTTTCCATCGCGGCCTCCCAGGCAGGTATGCGAAGATTAGGTTCGTTAGTTCGCGACCGTAGTCTTTACCGACCAGGGTGTGTGCGAAGGCAATTGATCAGTTCGTTCGCGACCATAGTCTTTACCGACCAGGGTGTGTGCGAAGGCAGTTGAGTAGTTCGTTCGCGACCATAGTCTTTACCAACCAGGGTGTGTGCGAAGGCAGTTTGTAAGCATCAACAGTTTAATCGTTCGTTATAATATCAAAGTATGCACAAGTAATCATCCAACCCATTCCCACCCTGGGAACCCATGCCTTGGCTGTGTGAACTCACCTTGGTTTGCTCGGTATGTTATTGCTTCTAAGGTTTATTAATCTCTAAGTCCGTTACACACGACCTAGGATACATTGCACATGATTCATTCAATTAGGGTTTACAATCCTCGATATTCAAGCAACGGTGCTTTGTGTGTTTATTGTGTACATGATGATATTACATAGTATGTTCACGCATGCAGGATCATGTAGTTGCATTCAACTTCATACAATCATACAGTCTTTTCAAGTAATTAGTGCATGCATCGCAACAAGCATTCCGGATCATAAATCAACCTAATTCAAACAGTTCATCAAACTATCCATCAAGTAACCAGTTCAGATTATGTATTTAACATAAAGTTCAGGCTAGTTTATCATGCATAAAAGTCGGGCTAGTCTACCAAGTATAAACGTTAGACAAGTATAGAGTATAAGACTCGGACTTCATCAAGCATATAATCATACAAAAATTCTGACTCTTATCATCATTACAAAAGTCGGCCATGGGGTTTACCCTTCAAACTCGGACCCCTTTAACTCCTTACACAACTTCGGACTCTCTTCAAGTGTTAACCAGAGTTCGGACATGTGGCCTACATAAAACAAACTCGGACATGCGCATATCAAAGAAACTCGGACAAGGTACATCACAAAAGTTTCGGACCTTGTGACACTTAAAAGCTCGGACCTATCACTTGTTTAGAAACTCGGACCAAGTCCCCATCAAAAGAACTCGGATCCCTTGATGTTTATACAAAAGTCGGACCTCACGAATGCCAAGCAAACTCGGACCTTATACACAAGTTAGAAGTCGGATCAATTAATAAATCCAAAAGTCGGTTGCTTCTCATCTTTACAAAAGTCGGATTTTCTATAATATACACCCACTTATTTCTCTAGCACCATTGGGCCGAAGACACCACCAATGGCCTTGGTTGACCGCCCACTCCCCACCAATCACAATTTATGGCCTTGAACTCTACACCCCTAACTTGTTGCTAGCTGCCATGTTTTCACATGTAAATATTCCTTTATCATATGCAATTTAGTTTGACCCCCACATGGTCGACAATATACTAACCATCACCTTGTGATTGGACCAACCTCTAATCATATATTTATTCCAAATACTCACATGTAACTCAAATTATGATGACTGACAATATGATACCACCTCTTGATGTTATTGGACCACTAAACTAGTGGGTTTGACTACCACATACCATCATAATTATCAAGTAATATTATGAAGAACAATTACAATGACCATACAAATGTAAGAGACATAATTGGCCCGAAAAGGAGACATAGCAGTTGACACATCATATCAATTATAATTACAAACACATGTGACTCTATTAGTCATCAGCACGCTAATCGATTATATATATATATATCATCATATAACCGTATACACAACATCACATACTGTCACCATTTCAAAATCATTAGTAAATCAAATTTCGATAAACATAAATAAATATTCACATAACAATCAAATCATCATAACAAGGAAATCACGTCTGATTATTAAGCACTAACCGAGGTGGAAAAGGGTACCAAATGGAACAAAAGGAATGGCTTCGAAGGCTTGAAGTTGCCGTCACACAGGAGAAGTACTCTAGGGTTTTCTGTTTTGGTGATTAGACTTTTACGTACCAGTGGGAAACATGCTATTAAAACATTGCTACTGGGCCCGAGGCCCTTGTGTTGATTTGGCCGGCCCACCTGTTAACGAAAACACTTTTGTCTTCGCGATGGGTGATTTCAAGGGGAAAGGGGTTACGTTTGGCTAGGGTGCTTTCGAGTGGGGGTAGGGTAAACAGCTCAAGGTTCCATGTTTGTTTCATGTTTTAATTGTACCAACATAACAATAAATACTCAAAATGTATTGTTAACCTATATACATATAATGCCCACCATACATAAGCACAAAAACAACACTTGCGTTGCACATCAAGTATAACATATCAATCACAACACGATATAGCGTATTACAAACGTGCACGGTTGTGAAACCACAAATCATGTAACAAAACAACTTAACCAATTAACGTGCAATAAATGCGAAATAGAATCTTGGAAATTCGAGTTATCACATCCCGCACCGACTGAAACAGTAAAGCCACACACTTTTGCTCGGCTACAAATCCTTCAATTTCTTCAGCTGATCTCAATGCTTCACCATTCTTCTTTCCATTTGCATATCTGTTTTTCATACTTTTCCAACTTGCAAATGCGAATGCCATCAGCCAGTCTTCGAACTTTGTAGACCACCTACTATAGTCTTCTATAGCCATCAGCTTCGGAGGTTTGTTGAATGTACCAAATGCGGTCTCCGACTCCCAAGCTTCTTTCTTTTTCTCTTTCGGTGGATCCTCGTTCGTATTGCTCGAAGACGTATCATTGTTTCCAGAATTTCCCGTGAATGCGTACATGTCGCTGAACGGATTCAAGAAAATATCATCCATTGTGAATGTACCTGAAAAATCAGACAACACTTAGAAAAATTTTGGTTTTGAAAAATATCAGATTCAAACGGAACAGACTTGTCCGTTTGAAATAACAATAGCTTCAAACGGAATGTATTCAAACGGTTAATCAATATTTCAAACGATGGGACTTGATTTCAAACGAACTGATTTCTTTCAAACGGAAGATATGTTTCAAACGATAGCTTTCTTGATCATTTGAATAAACACCACTTTCAAACGATGAGTTTGATTTTCAAACGGAATGGCTCTGTTCAAACGATATGTTCAAACGATGGGTTCGCTTTCAAACGGTCTGTGTGATTTCAAACGATAGATTCAAACGACATGTCAGTTTCAAACGGATAACGTCTTTATTCACCGAACAGTTTCAAACGGACACGGTGATTTCGATTAGTTTTAGGTCGAATTTTAGTTCCAAACTTTCAAGGATTGATTATCAGTATGTTTTGTTTGATGTGTGAACGTTTCAAGCCATTTTAACCGTGACAACTAGTCAAAATCAGAAAAGAAAGGTAGAAATGAGATAATCCGGCGATTTCAAGTTGTATTCGGTATGAACTCCTCGTCCTGAGCTCTGATACCACTTGTTGGACCGTTCTGATGTCCTAAAACGTCAATAGAAGCAGTTCATCTTCACATACGAAGGCGGAATCAACGTAAATGAAGTCAAACACAACAATTCCTTTCAATTTTTCCTTCTATTACTGTTTGCAAGTCTTTACAACAATTCTGAATACAATTGGACAGCACCTCGACTCACAAACACATCAACTACTGCTGCTGACCGTTTGAAAAAGAACACTGTATATAGGCATAGGCTGACCGTTTGAATCATGTTGAAACGGCCAGGCCTCAAACGGCCAGACAATCTCAAACGGCCAGGCTTGTTCAAATGGCCAGGGTTCTTTCAAACGGCCAGGATTAAATCTAACCTAAACAACCATATTTTAATCGCGTTTATACAACCGTTTAGTCTATCTAGACACAAGACTTGATAAGACGTAGTCAGCAGACATTTCGTGCACCAACATTTTCTTTATATGTGTTTGAATTTTAGGGGGAGTATAAAATTTTCAGAAAATCCAAAAACATTAGAAAATTTGAAAAAGTTAAAAAACATTGAAAAATGAAAAATGAAAAATGAGTTTTTGTTGCATAAAAGAGGAAATGATAGTACATCAGTGGACTATCACAACACGCTAAAGAAATGGAAAGTCAAAACGTGATAAACAATCTCTCTTCGGATGTGTCAGTAGGTTTTTACACATTTAGTAGATTGTAACGAGATATAAACCTAAATTCAAACTTGCTTATCTCGTGGGGAACATTTCTTGGATATATGGGTAACCCCCGAAATCTTGTTTGAAAGGTCCCTCTTTCTGAGATACTAGGTCTTTATACTTAGTGATATCTGGGGTATTATCCCGAGACTTCTGCTGAATGGAAATTCTGACCTAGTCCCAGTATAATACTTTCTGCAAATGCTTTGAAATATAAGCTCGCCCTCAGCAAAAATGATTAAACAATAAAATTGATAATCATTGCTGTTGAAGAAAAGATCCTCTAAAGGGGACACACCAAAAGTCGAAGCCGTCATCTCTCTGCGTATACGGAAGTATCGACCTGAGCTCTCACGGCCCTCACATTTTAACCCCTTTACAGATATCATCTAGGTATACTCACCTGTAAGACTGAATATTGGGATCTGGATACGGGAGTATATTCAAGTAGTGGGACACACGGAAAAGTTTAAGTTCTTAAGACATTAATATCGTATCTCGAAACAGTTGAATTTTGTGTGAAAATTTAAGTGGACTAATATACTGATAATCTAGGTAAATTGTTTAGAATTTAAAATGAAATCAAGCTTAATGGTGTTCGTGATCTGTCTCAAAAACTGATATGATCCTCTTGCACGAACTCACAAAAATATTGTTTGTAAATATTTCTTTATTGCATTTCATATTATTCAAAAATCCAAAAAGATATTAGTGTGTTTTAGCATAAATTTTGAAAAATTCAAAAATATTTTCGACAACTGTTGTTGGAAAGCTGATGTTCAAAATTCCAAGTGCTAAACATGATGAACAGGTTTGGGAGAGAGTGTATGAAGATGTTATGTTTACAAGTGGTTTTCAGAGAACAAATCATTTTGAATATTTTCTGCAAATAGTTTCTAAATTTTAAAGATTTAAACTTTGAGAAACTTATGTGTTGGGTAGAGATTTGCAGGATAATAGCTAGGCGATGATCTTGAATCTGTGATTTCCAGACTAAGATCCCAGCAGATTGAGAGGGGGAGTCTGATGAACAAAGTGCCAGATTCTGATCCTGAGATTACTGATGCAAATGAATTCTAAAGATTTAACATTCGAAAGATTGAGAGAGAAGCACAAAGACTGATAAAGACTGAAGGTTTGACAATCAAAGACTCGACACTGAAGACTCCGTCAACATCCGAGGGGGAGTTTGTTGGTGCATCCGTCTGTCGCCTATGTCTTGTATTGAGTCTTGATTAGAGTTAGGTAGATTAGGGCTCGGGAATCAAGGAAATGATCTTGTAAGAGATTCCGCTTGAAATGACAAGATGTCATTTCAAGCGAAATACCATAGTTACCTGATTCTGCTCGAGTACGTAACTGCCTGATTTCGCTCGAATGTGTTAAGTGCTGATTCCGCTCAAGATTTTATATTGCAATTCCGCTTGAACGTGTCAAGCGGAACCCCATTGCCTATAAATAGGCTGTTTGGAGCGAAATCAGTGAGTAGATGTGTTGTCTTCCGGTGAGCCATGAAGTGCTGCCGAAGTGTTGTCAGGCTTGTAATTGGTTTATTGATTAATAAAACAACAGATTAAAGTGAATACGGCTGAGATTGCACCAAAACATTAGTTTCCGCCTCTTGTTTTGGATAAAAACTCTTCTGATCGACTCGTTTGGGTCAGAAATCGATCCTACATCTGCCAGTATGTGGGGTTTTGTATACACTATATTCAAGCGTTGCTATTGGACAAAGAGTTAGCAAATAGTAATATAACCACCGTCATTGTAACTGCCAATGTGACAAATACTGAATAAGTTATTGGTAGATATAAACAAATGTAAAAACCCTTGTGTTATGGGTGAAATTCTGAGCCCATATCCTGACTTTGTGTCTTGACTTTTTATTTGTTGTATATGATCAGGATACTGGATCAGGATACCGTATCAGGATACCGGGCCAGGATATTGGTAATATCATGAGGCAGTATCCTGACTATTGTTAGGGCTGGATTTTTATGACCTATGATCCTTACATGTGATCCTAACGTGTGATCCTAACAAGTGATCCTTGTTTCTTTGGCAGATAGTGATCCTCATAGGAGTTCCAGGATCAGGATCACGGATCATTCCAAGGATCCTCATACTAACGATTGTTCTCTTTGGACTTAATATTATCTTGCAGGAATTACGAGTTGGATCCGGCCTTAGCAACGTAAACAAGGAATCTGTCACGCTAATCTCGCACATGCATAATCAAAGATGGACGTTATAACAAATATGGCAACTCAGCACAATTCAAGGGAGATTATTTAGGCTAAATTTACTTCTATTTCTAAAGGGGTAACGAGCGAGTAGTTAGGTGATTTGCCTAAAATAGAACCACACACACTTGTATAAATGGTACTATTGAACATTCGCAAGAGGACACACATTTCTCACACACTTTAGCATACGACACTATAGTGATCCTTGTACCTAGCTCGTTACCATCCGAAGTTGTAACCATTATTTGTTATATTGAAGTTTGGTGATCGGTAGTTTCCATCACCCGAGGTTTTTTATGCCGGAGATCATTCATTGATCAAGGGCCTTTTCCTCGTATAAATCCTTGTGTCACTTGTGCATTTTACATTTGAGTGATCCTTCACTTTGTTCATCATACCAAGCATCATTCCCCGTTTACATAAAGTTTGGTTGCATTATCTTTAAGTGATTTTTTACCAAAACAGTTTGGCGCCCACCGTGGGGCAATTGGTGCTTCATTCATAAGAAAGTTTTTCTGTTGGTGATCATTCCGGAAGTGTTGCAAGGCTTCATCGTTGAAGAATACTTCCACAGCGATGTCTGCAGTCAATTCATCTAATGGCATCCCACCTTTGCCTCCACCACCAGCTGGATCTCAGAAAAATGCTGAGAAGAGACCAACTCCTATCTTCTCTAAACCTTCATCTTCTGCTCTAACTTCTTCTGCTCCCAGTACTAGTGATATATTTTCTTTGATTTTGAAGAGGAGGGATCGTATGCAGCAGCAGGATGAAACTAATGACAGGATCCTCAGAGAAATCGGAGATCTCAAAAGACAAAAGAGAACGGCAGAGGATCATTCCCCACTGATGCCCAAATCTTTGAATTTTGATACTCCGATGGTTACTTCACAGCCATCAGAGGCCCCAGACGTTCAACATATGGGTGGATTAAGAGGAGTGCATGTCGGCCCAGCAGTAGTGACTCAGGCATCAGGATCATATTTCCAACCGGCAGGATCCTATACTCAGCATATGGGATCCTTCATGAACTCAGGATCCGCCTTCGTTCCAGGATTATCCCAGGTTCAAGGATCCTCCTTAGTTCTGGGATTATCCCAGGTTCAAGGATCCTCCTTCGTTCCAGGATTATCCCAGGTTCAAGGATCCTCCTTAGTTCCAGGATCATCCCATATTCAGGGATCCCTTCATATACCAGGATCCTTGAAGAATTTGCAAACAGGAAGTCCAGATGTCCATCAAGGAGATTTTATTCCAATGCAGTCCATTGCTTCCACTGGTCCATCCATCATCCCAGAATCCCAGCAATATGGATTCACATCCAATGTTCCTAACTTGAACCCGATGGGAGGTAACACTTTTAATAATTCTCTTACCACTAACCATGGATTCATGCAGGATACAGGTATCAATCATGCGATGGCCAGAGAACTACAAAAACTGAAGGATATGATATCAAGTATTCCAGGGGTAGTCAAACCTATCCCAGAGATTGCAGATGGAAGCCATAAGGTATCTCGTTTTGCACCACCAATTTGTGATGCTGAGATACCCAAAAGATTCCGTATCCCTACTATGAAGCTGTATGATGGTACAACAGATCCTGAGGAACACATGGCACAATACAGGGAGAGGATGGAGATCAATCCTATTCTAGAAAGGTTAAAGGAAGCATGCCTGTGCAAGGGATTTGGATCCACTCTTACTAGATCAGCTCTTAAATGGCTGCTAAGTCTTCCCCCTTACTCTATTACTTCGTTTGCTAATTTAGTTAACTTATTCAATAATATATTTTCTTGTAGCAGAAAATTTGAACGATTGACTAGTGATTTATATAGGATAACTCAGGGTCATAGTGAATCATTAAGGGATTATATAACCAAATTTAGTAAAGAATCCTTGGACATTCCTAACTTGGATGTGGCCACAGCTGTTGAGGCCTTCAAGATGGGATTGCTTAAGGATTCATTGTTCTATGATGATCTTGTTATGACACCATGCAGGAACCTAGACGAAGTAAGAACTCGGGCACTCAGGTTCATCCGGCTAGAGGATGACAAGAGGATCCAGGAAAGACAAGTAGGATCCTCAAAACAAGAAAAGCAAGGATCCTCTTTCAAAAGCAACAAATTCAAATCCTATAACAGAACTGACAATCAGAATGTGCATGCTGTAGACCAAGAAGAGGATGATGAAGATTATCCTCCAATTTCTGAATACTGTTTTTCCGTTGATAATCATGAACTAATCCTTGCAATGCAGAATCTAGGAGAAAAGGCCAGATGGCTCTGAAAAAATGACAAAACAGCCGCAACTAAAGATAAATCAAAGTAGTGTGCATACCATGAAGATTTTGGGCATTTGACAGAGGAATGCACCGCATTACGAAAGGAAATTGGATATCTGCTGAGCAAGGGGCATTTGAAAGAATTGTTGGGAAGAAAAAAGCAAAGGACTCAGGATCCTGAAAGGATCCCTGAGAAAGCTCCAGCTCCTCCAGTAGATGCACAAGTGATCAACTTAATATCTGGAGGATCAGACATCTGTGGTACATCCTTCTCAGCAGCTAAAAGGCATGCAAAGGAAGCCAAAATGGATAACGGAGAAAGACCTATTCGAACATCGAGTGTCTCGGAAGGAAAAATCATAACCTTTGATGAGGATGATAGAATTAACATCCAGGATCCTCATCATGATAGTTTAGTTATTACACTTTTTATTTCTAACCATTTTGTCCGCAGGATCCTTATTGACGGAGGAAGCTCAGTAAACATTATCCAGCTTGATGTTCTGAAGAAAATGGGTATCCCGGAATCAGATATCACACCAAGATCCTCCGTGCTTGTAGGATTTAGTGGCGAAACTAAGAAAACCCTGGGGGACATCAAACTCCCAATTTACGTGGAAGGATTACATAATTACACGATATGAAGGCAGTCCCATCCACCTACCATCAATGTGTGAAGCTCCCTAGCCCTTGGGGAATAATCAAGATCGATAGTGATCAGCAGGAGGCTAAGGATTGTTACACCTCGTCAATGAAACCAGCCTCGAAATCAAGGGAGCAATAGCAATTAAAGTATCCTCCAAGGGGTGTCTTGGAGGCAAGAGAGCAGGATGTGGACGAAATCCTCTTGGATCCTGATGATCCTGAATCTAAAATCTACATCGGATCAGGGATACTTGATAAAATGAAAGAAGACATAGTATCCTTCCTCAAAAGAAGAAAATCTACCTTTGCATGGAAACATGAGGATATGACAGGTATATCTAAGGATATTATCACTCATAAACTTGGCATTGACATGTCAATTAAACCAATCCATCAAAAAAGGAGGAAATTTGCACCAGAAAGAAATGCCATTATCCAAGAAGAGGTAGAAAGATTACTACGAGCAGGTATGATTAGAGAAGTGAAGTATCCAAAATGGCTAGCCAATGTGGTTGTTGTTCAAAAGAAAAATGGAAAGTGGAGGGTATGTGTCGATTTCACTGATTTAAATAAGGCATGTCCCAAGGATCCTTTCCCATTACCCCACATTGACTCCATGGTGGATGCAACGGCGGGTCATGAACTGTTAACCTTTATGGATGCATCATCTGGATTCCAACAAATTCAGATGGAACCATCTGACCAAGAGGATACGGCTTTTATGACCCCAACCGGTTTATATTGTTATATTGCTATGCCTTTTGGATTAAGAAATGCAGGTGCAACATATCAAAGGCTGGTGAACATGATGTTCAAAGATAAAATTCGACAAACCATGGAAGTGTACATAGACAATATGGTGGTGAAATCCAAAAAGGCTGAGGATCACCTAAGGGACTTGGAGGAAGCATTTGATATCCTTGATAACTATAACATGAAGCTTAATCCTTCAAAATGTCACTTTGGTGTTAAAGCAGGTAAATTCTTAGGATATATGGTAACCCAGAGGGGCATTGAAGCAAGCCCGGAACAAATCAAAGCATTGGTGAATATCAAATCCCCTGCCAACGCTAAGGATGTGCAAAGGCTAACAGGCAGGATAGCAGCTCTAAACAGATTCATATCCAAATCCTCAGAAAAATGTAAAGAACTCTATGATATCCTAAGAAAGAACAAGAAATTCGAATAGACTGAAAAGCATGAGAATGCTTTACAAGCCCTAAAAGAATACATGTCCTCAGCCCCAGCATTGATGAAACCAGAAAAAGGAGATATGTTATCTTTATACCTTGCGGTATCCTCAAAAGCAGTAAGTGCAGTCCTTGTTAAGGATCATGAAGGTACACAATATCCTGTCTATTATGTAAGTAAGAGTTTACTTGATGCTGAATCCAGGTATTCACACCTTGAAAAACTTATCCTTGCACTGATTATGGCATCTACTAAACTAAGACATTATTTTGAAACCCATGTTATTGTTGTTAGAACTAATTTCCCAATTAAGAATGTCCTCAGGAAACCAGAGATGTCTGGAAGAATGGCTAAGTGGGCAGTAAAGCTTAGTGCCCATGATATAAGATATGAGCCCAGAACAGCCATCAAATCCCAAGCATTAGCCGACTTTGTGGCTGATTTCAGTAGTGATTTACAAAAGGAAGCCGAATTGGAAGTCCAACAGCTGGATGAAACCAAGGATCCTTGGATACTACATACTGACGGATCCTCAAATGTTAAAGGCACGGGGCTTGGTATACTACTAAAATCGCCACAGGGGGACATAATACCCCATTCCATAGCTTGTGAGTTCCAAGCTACTAATAATGAGGCTGAATATGAAGCCTTAATCGCTGGTTTGCAAATTGCTAAGCATATGGGGATCAGGTATCTTGAGGTATACGTGGATTCATTGTTGATCACTAATCACTTTAATGGATCCTATGTTGTTAAAGGTGAAAAACTAACCAAATATTTAGAGATAGTCAAAGAATTGGCACTCTCCTTTGTTTCTTTCAGTTTGACACAGGTACCAAGGGAGGAAAATACAGAAGCTGATGCATTGGCCAATCTAGGATCATCTTTGAAGATCCCAAAGGATATAAGTATCCCCATCATCCATATCCTGGCTCCTGCTATTGAAAATCAGGTGGCCATGGAAATAGAAGAGGATTCTGTAATGATCCCTAGTGAGGATACTCAATCTTGTTCAGGATCATGGATCTCACCAATCATGAGATACTTACAACACGGAGAGATTCCTATGGGAGAAAATCCTAGGGCTTTCAGAATTAAGGTATCTCAATTCACAATCTTAAATAATATGCTATATAAGCGATCTCTTGCAGGACCAAATTTTAGGATGTATCGAGGATCCTGAAGTTCAAGAAGTGTTAAAAGACTTCCATGAAGGAGATTGTGGAAACCACACTAGGGGCAGGGCATTATTCTCAAGGATCTTGAGGACAGGATACTACTGGACAACTATGAAAAGGGATGCTGTGGAGTATGCTAAGAAGTGTGATCCTTGTCAAAGACACAGCAATATCCTTCATCAGCCAGCTGAATTTCTACATTCTATACCATCCTCTTGGCCATTTATGAGATGCGGGATGGATATAGTTGGCAAGCTCCCTAAGGCACCTGGTGGAAAGGTATTCATGCTTGATATGACTGACTACTTCTCCAAGTGGATAGAGGCTGAAGCTTTTGCCCAAGTCAGAGAGAAAGAAGTTATATCCTTTATTAAGAGAAACATTATAACTAGATTTGGCATTCCTTCCGAAATTGTATGTGATAATGGTTCCCAATTTATTGGGAGCAGGACTACTAACTTTTGTGACAGTTGGGGGATTAAGATGATAACATCAACACCAGTCCACCCACAGGCCAATGGTCAAGCAGAATCATCCAACAAGATCATCATCAACAATCTGAAGAAGAAACTTGGATCCAAGAAGGGGAAATGGACAGAGGAATTGCCTTATGTGCTTTGGGCTGATAGGACAACCCCCAAGAATGCTACTGGTCAAACACCCTTCTCTTTGGTGTTTGGGGCAGAGTCAGTGATCCCAACAGAAATGGTGGTTCCAACTGCTAGAACAAGTACCCGTGATCCTGAGGAGAATGATGCAAACCTGGCTCAAGACTTGGATACTATTGAAGAAATCAGGGATCTGGCTAGGATAAGGATGGCTAGCTACCAGCAAAGAATGGCTGGTGCTTACAACAAAAATGTCAGGATAAGGAAATTCCAAGTTGGGGATATGGTATTGAGAAAAGCATTCCAAAATACCACCAATCCTGCTGATGGGAAATTGGCACCAAAATGGGAAGGCCCTTATTTGATCGAAGCCGAAGCAGGAAAGGGGGCATATAGATTGCTAACCATGGAAGGTAATCTGTTACCAAGAGCCTGGAATGCTGTCCACTTGAAAAAATATTTCATGTAAGCAGGATCCTTCTGGCATGAGTGATCCTTACATTGGAAGTATCCTTCAAGGATCCCTAAAGCATCAATGATCCTTACTCTGGTAATGTCCTAAGCTTGAACTCTTATTTACATGTCTTTTTATTTAAGGATAAGGATCATGTATCCTTTATCCTTCTCTCACGAGATTTTGAGTTATGATAAGTCCAGGTATCCTTAGCATAATGTCGACAATCTTCAGAAGCAACTCAGATCCTTGGGTTCAACCCCAATTATTTGGGCTTGTCCCCAGTTATCCTTGGGCTTGTCCCCAGTTTTCGCCTGTAGCGCACGATGATCCTGGTATAGTTCACGTCTTTGGGACCAGTACTCGCTTTAGGGGCTGATAACCTCATCGTACTGGCTATACCTAGGATCCTACGTATAATGGTAGACGTACCATACATCCGTTCCTGAGGTTTCTAACGTTTTCACGTTAGCTAAGGTTTTGGCATTTTCATGTCACTAAGTTTGGATAGTCGCCAGTGAGGGCCATACTCCAGTTTACATACGGTCCTTGGGCTTGTCCCCAGTTATCCTTCGGGCTTGTCCCCAGTTATCCTTCGGGCTTGTCCCCAGTTATCCTTCGGGCTTGTCCCCAGTGATCCTTTGGGCATGTCCCCAGTTACTAACTTATCCTTTATATTGGCTTAGTCCCAAGTTATGTTCTATTTTTCAGGTTTTCAAAGTTAAACAATTAAGGATCCTTAATCCTTATTATCCATTAAAGTTTCATTTATGGTTATCCTGATTAAAGGTTAGGATCCTAACTTGGATCCTCAGGTATGATCCTCAATTATTTTCAATTTCATTCATTATTTATTTAAATAACCCTTAGACTTTGACAACTGAACCTATGGTCCTTAAAATAAACTACTTTGAAAATTTTCGATTATAGGATATTAGATCTAGGATCATATCCTAAATTTCTTAAACATAATTTGCTTAACTTTTCTTACTCAAACAAATATGTATCAAAACAATTGAAAATTAAAAGGATAACAATACGAGATAAGCCAAAAAAGATTAGAGTTATTTTATTAACAAAGGTTTAAAACCCTTCAAAGTTGTCAAAATTGCCAACCCACGTTTCTACCAGCAAAACGTGGCCCGTCCACATGGGTTGGCAAAGGGTGTCCATTGTTTGTGCGGTCATAGCATGCAGGAAATTAAAAGGCGGCAGGATCACAATGGCTTCATCCCCCAAACAGAGGATCCCTCCACCATTTGTAATCCTACCTATTGTCTGAAGGATCCTGGATCCTTAACCCTAAAACTTGTTTTGGTCAAAAATCACACAAGGATAATGTAACCAAACTTTATGTAAACGGGGTATGATGCTTGGTTAATTATGAAAATAAAGGATCACTTCTGTGATAAAAGATGCAAAGACACAATGATTTATACGAGGAAAAAGCCCTTGATCAATGAATGATCTCCGGCATAAAAAACCTCGGGTGATGGCAACTACCGATCACCAACTTCCATATAACAAAAATATGATTACAACTTCGGATAGTAATGAGCTGAGTACAAGGATCACTGAGTGTCTAAGTGTTTGAGAGTTGTGTCGTATGTCGTGTGTGTTCTTCCGAATGAGGAAGATGGGTATTTATACATGTGTGTGTGACTTATTTTAGGTAAAATGACTAAATATCAGCTCATTACCCCTTTAGAAATAAAGACAATCTAGCCTAAATTGCTGCCAATGAATCAAGCCATGTTTCCATATCCTGTGCAACGTCTATCTCTGATTTAGCTCTTGCCATATTTGTGAAGACGCGTCCCTGGATCATGGTCTTTAGAATATATCCTGCTAGATGTTCCTGCAAAACAATATTGTATTAAGCGGAAGTGGCCGTTAGTATGAGGATCACCATAATGTCCCATGATCCTGATCCTGAAGTTCTGCTGAGGATCACTGTCTGCCAAAGAAACAAGGATCACTGGTTAGGATCATGTGTAAGGATCACCTATAAAAATCCAGCCCTAACAATTGCCCCCAAAATATAAGGAGTTAATTGTAAATAAACGAGTTATATTTTGTTTCGATCTTATCTCTAACGGGCGACTCCAAGAAACTAGCCGTTATGTTCGGACTAGCCGTTGTGATCATTACGTCATAGATGTGATAATCCCTGCAAATCATCATTATAAATAGGAGATAGGGTTAGGATCATTTTGCATTTAAATCCGATATATCTTTCCTTTATAACCGCTACCGAAGATTGATCAGGTATTCTACTCTTCTCTTTCTTCTTCTCTCTATTTTTCTTTGCTCTGTTTTCTGCTTCTACCCTGTTTCTGTTCCAAACATGCTGCTTCGGAATTCTCCGCACAAGGATTCCAAGAAGGATAGTCCCTTAAAAAGCCAGGGGATTATTAAGGATTCTCCTACGGAGAGGTGCTGCTTTACTGATGCCCACATAGATAAAATTCGTCATTGCTTTCCGGCGAATGTTGTTTTCAAGTCCTTTGATCCTAGTGCTTTGAGCGACTCTGTTTCGAATACCTGGGTGGCTTTTCCTGCTACTCCCTTCACCATAGGGTATTCATATCCTTTTCCATCCTTCACCCAATCCTTCTTTTCTCTAACCGGCATCTCTTACATCCAAGCTATGCCGATGATCTGGAGGGTTCTGTATACCTTCGAAAGGATCATTGAGCAGAGAGGGATCGATCTGGGGATGACGGAGTTGGCCGAGTTTTACGATCTTACTACTTTTGGTTCTTACCGGTATCTGCTGAAACGGAAAGCCGGTGAGGATCACCCTGTCTTCAAGGTCACCAAGAATGATCCTAACTGGAAGCGTCGTTTTTTCTTTGTTAGAAGGGATTCCATCCCAGATGGGAAGGATCTGCCCAAAGAATGGGCCACTCATGGTAGGATAGAGGATCCTCTAAGGATCATTGTCAGCCTTGTCCCATATGATGAGGATCACTAATATCTCTTTTTATTTCTTGTGCAGCTATATCCATTGCTCATCTGAAATTAAGCCCTGCTGCAAAAGAGAGAGTTCTAGCTTTTAAAAAGCTTGATCCTGAGGTCAGAAGTTTCCAAGTCACCGTCCAAGACTCACAAGAAGTATCCTCTGCATCTGCCACTATGTCAAGTAAGTATCCTTATAGAAAATAAATTATATGTAAGATTGTTTGATTAATAAGGCAACTTATCTTGATTTTTTGATTGTGTAGGTGCCGGAAAGTCTGCTAGGTCTGTCAAATCAGCTTCCAAATTTGGGTTAAGTGATCTTGCCAATGTTACGTCTTCAAAGAAGAAGGCTCCTGCTGCCAGTCCTTCAGCATCAGCTCCCAAAGCGTCTATCCGGGGCAAGGGGAAGAAGAGGAAGACTACTGAAGATTGTTAGGGCTAGATTTTTATCATAGGTGATCCTTACATATGATCCTAACCAGTGATCCTTGTTTCTTTGGCAGACAGTGATCCTCAGCGGAACTTCAGGATCAGGATCACGGGACATTACGGTGATCCTTATACTAACGGTCACCTTCGCTTACTACAATATTGTTTTGCAGGAACATCTAGCAGGATATGCTCTAAAGACCATGATCCAGGGACGCGTCTTCACAAATATGGCAAGAGCTAAATCGAAGAAAGACGTTGCACAGGATATGGAAACTAGGCTTGATTTATGGGCAGCAATTTAGGCTAGATTATCTTTATTTCTAAAGGGGTAATGAGCTGATATTTAGTCATTTTACCTAAAATAGGTCACCCACACATGTATAAGTACCACTCTTCTTCATTCGGAAGGGGACACACGAACATACAAGGCAACTCTCACACACTTAGACACCAAAAGCAATAGTGATCCTTGTACTCAGCTCATTATCATCCAAAGTTGTAATCATATTTTTGTTATATTGAAGTTGGTGATCGGTAGTTGCCATCACCCGAGGTTTTTTATGCCGGAGATCATTCATTGATCAAGGGCTTTTTCCTCGTATAAATCATTGTGTCTTTGCATCTTAATCACAGAAGTGATCCTTTACTTTCATAGTTAACCAAGCATCATACCCCGTTTTCATAAAGTTTGGTTACATTATCCTTGTGTGATTTTTGACCAAAACAGTTTGGCGCCCACCGTGGGGCAATTGGTGCTTCATTCATAAGAAAATCTTTTGTTCGAAATCATTTCAAAGAATTACATGGCTTCATCATTGAAGAACACATCCACGGCGATGTCTGCGGTCACCTCATCACAGATCACCTTGCCTCCTCCACCGGCAGGATCTCAGAAAAATACTGAGAAGAGATCAACTCCCACTTTCTCTAAACCTCTATCTTCTTCTGCTATGAATTCTTCTATTCCCAGTACTAGTGATGTATTTGCTTTAATTTTGCAGATGAAGGATCGTATGCAGCGGCAAGATGAAACCAACGAAAGGATCCTCAGGGAAATTGGAGATCTCAAAAGACAAAAGAAAGCGGCAGAGGATCATTCTCCACTGATGCCCAAATCCTTGAGCTTCGATACTCCAATAATCACTTCCCAGCCATCAGGGATCCCGGACGTGCAAATCATAGGGGAGTCAAGAGGATCACGTCTCAACTCGGCAGCAATGACTCAGACATCATATTCACATTTTCAGCCAATAGGATCCTATCCTCAATACACGGGATCCTTCATGAATCCGGGAGCCTATCCGGGGGCACAGCAGTTTCAAGGATCCTACTTTGTTCCAGGATCATTCCAGGGCCAAGGATCCTCCTTTGTTCCAGGATCATCCCAGATTCACGGATCCTCCTTCGTTCCAGGATCATCCCAGATACCAGGATCCTTACAGATGCCAGGATCCCTAAAAAGTTTGCAAACAGGAAGTCCAGATGTCCATCAAGGGGACTTCATTCCAATGCAGACCATTGCTTCCACTGGTCCCTCCGTTGTTCCAGAATCCCAGCAATATGGATTCCCTAACTTGAACTCAATGGGAGGTAACACTTTAAATAATTATCCTACTACTAACCTTGGATTCATGCAGGATACAGGTACCAATCATGTTATGGCCAGGGAACTACAGAAACTAAAGGACATGATCTCAAGCGTTCCAGGGGTAGTCAAGCCTATCCCAGAGATTGCAGATGGGAGCCACAAGGTATCTCGCTTTGCACCACCAATTTGTGATGCAGAGGTGCCCAAAAGGTTCCATATCCCTACCATGAAGCTGTATGATGGCACAACGGATCCAGAGGAGCATATAGCACAATACAGGGAAAGGATGGAAATCAATCCTATCCCAGAAAAGTTGAAGGAAGCATGCCTATGTAAAGGATTTGGATCCACTCTAACTGGATCAGCTCTTAAGTGGCTGCTAAGTCTTCCCCCTTACTCTATTACTTCATTTGCTAATTTAGTTAATTTATTCAATAACCAATTCTCTTGTAGTAGAAAATTTGAAAAATTAACTAGTGATTTATACAGGATAACTCAAAATAATAATGAATCATTAAGGGATTATATAACTAAATTTAGTAAAGAATCCTTGGATATTCCCAACTTGGATATGGCTACGGCTGTTGAAGCCTTCAAAATGGGACTTCTTAAGGATTCATTATTCTATGATGATCTTGTTATGACACCTTGCAGGAATTTAGATGAAGTAAGAACTCGAGCACTCAGGTTTATCCGGCTAGAGGATGACAAGAGGATCCAGGAGAGACAAGTAGGATCCTCAAAACAAGATAAGCAAGGATCCTCCTTCAAAAACAACAAGTTCAAATCCTACCATAGAAACGAGAACAAGAATGTGCATGCTGTAGACCAAGAGGAGGATGATGAAGAATATCCTCCAATCTCAGAATATTGTTTTTCCGTTGATAATCATGAACTAATCCTTGCAATGCAGAATCTAGGTGAAAAGGCTAGGTGGCCCAGGAAGAATGATAAACCATCCGGGACTAAAGACAAGTCCAAATGGTGTGCATACCATGAGGATTTCGGGCATCTAACTGAAGATTGCATAGCCTTAAGAAAAGAAATTGGATACCTGCTAAGCAAGGGGCATCTAAAAGAATTATTGGGGAGAAAAAAGCAAAGGACCCAGGATCCTGAAAGGATCCCTGAAAAGGCTCCAGCACCTCCGGCAGACGCACAAGTGATTAACTTTATATCCGGAGGATCAGACATTTGTGGTACATCCTTTTCAGCGGCCAAAAGACATGCAAAAGAATCAAAAATGGATAATGGAGAAAGGCCTATTAGAACCTCAAGCGTCTCAGAAGGGAAGATGATAACGTTTGATGAGAATGATCGCATTAACATTCTGGATCCTCACCATGATAGTTTAGTGATCACTCTCTTTATCTCTAACCATTTTGTCCGCAGGATCCTTATTGACGGAGGGAGCTCAGTGAACATTATCCAGCTTGATGTCTTGAAAAAGATGGGAATCCCAGAATCAGACATCACACCCAGATCCTCCGTGCTTGTAGGATTCAGTGGGGAAACGAAGAAAACTCTGGGGGACATCAAACTCCCAATCTACGTGGAAGGATTACATAATTACCAAAAATTTTGTGTTATTGACTGTTTATCTTGTTGCAACGTTATCCTTGGCAGGCCTTGGATACATGACATGAAAGCAGTTCCATCTACCTCCCTAGCCCATGGGGGATAATCAAGATCGACAGTGATCAGCAAGAGGCTAAGGATTGCTATACCTCATCCATGAAGCCAACCTCGAAGCCAAGGGAGCAATAGCAATTACAGTATCCTCCAAGGAATGTCTTGGAGGCAAGGGAGCAAGATGTAGATGAAATCCTCTTGGACCCTAGTGATCCTGAATCAAAAATCTATATCGGATCAGGGATCCTTGGCAAGATGAAAGAAGACATGATATCCTTCCTCAAAAGAAGAAAATCTACCTTTGCTTGGAAACATGAAGATATGACAGGTATATCTAAGGATATTATTACTCACAAACTTGGCATTGACAGGTCTATCAAGCCAATCCATCAAAAAAGGAGGAAGTTTGCACCAGAAAGGAATGCCATTATCCAAGAAGAAGTAGAGAGACTACTTCGAGCAGGTATGATCAGAGAGGTAAAGTATCCTAAATGGTTAGCCAATGTGGTTATTGTCCAAAAGAAAAACGGAAAGTGGAGGGTATGTGTCGATTTCACTGATTTGAATAAGGCATGTCCCAAGGATCCTTTCCCATTACCCCACATTGACTCCATGGTGGATGCAACAGCGGGGCATGAACTGTTAACCTTTATGGATGCATCATCTGGATTCCAACAAATCCAGATGGAACCATCTGACCAAGAGGATACAGCCTTTATGACCCCAACCGGTTTATATTGTTATATTGCCATGCCTTTTGGACTAAGAAATGCAGGTGCAACATATCAAAGGCTGGTAAATATGATGTTCAAGGATCAAATTGGAAAAACTATGGAGGTGTACATAGATGATATGGTGGTCAAGTCAAAGAAAGCTGAGGATCACCTAAGGGACTTGGAAGAAGCATTCGATATCCTTGATCAGTACAACATGAAACTTAATCCTTCAAAATGCCATTTTGGTGTTAAGGCAGGAAAGTTCTTAGGATACATGGTAACCCAGAGGGGCATTGAAGCAAGCCCGGAACAAATCAAAGCATTAATAAATATCAAATCTCCTGCCAATGCCAAGGATGTTCAAAGACTGACAGGCAGGATAGCAGCTTTGAACAGGTTCATATCGAAATCCTCAGAAAAATGCAGAGAATTTTACGATATCCTAAGGAAGAATAAGAAGTTTGAATGGACTGAGAAGCATGAGAACGCTTTACAAGCCCTTAAAGAATATATGTCCTCAGCACCAGCATTAGCAAAACCGGAAAAAGGAGATGTGTTATCCTTATATCTGGCGGTATCCTCAACCGCGGTAAGTGCTGTCCTTGTTAAGGATCACGAAGGTACACAATATCCTATCTACTATGTAAGTAAAAGTCTACTTGATGCCGAATCCAGGTACTCACACCTCAAAAAACTTATCCTTGCATTAATCATGGCATCCACTAAGTTAAGGCATTATTTTGAAACCCATACTATTGTTGTTAAAACTAATTTTCCAATTAAGAATGTCCTCAGGAAACCGGATATGTCAGGGAGAATGGCTAAGTGGGCAGTGAAGCTTAGTGCCCACGATATAAGATACGAACCAAGAACAGCCATTAAATCTCAAGCACTAGCTGACTTTGTGGCTGATTTCAGTAGTGATCTACAAAAGGAAGCAGAATTGGAGGTCCAGCAGCTGGATGAGACCAAGGATCCTTGGATACTACACACCGACGGATCCTCAAATATCAAAGGCACAGGGCTAGGGATCCTACTAAAATCGCCACAGGGGGACATAATACCCCACTCCATAGCCTGTGAGTTCCAAGCAACTAACAATGAGGCTGAATATGAAGCCTTAATCGCTGGCTTACAGATTGCTAAGGATATGGGGGTAAGATATCTCGAAGTATATGTAGATTCATTATTGATCACCAATCACTTTAATGGATCCTATGCTGTTAAAGGTGAAAAACTAACCAAATATCTAGAGATAGTCAAAGAATTGGCACTCTCTTTTGTTTCTTTTAGCTTAACACAGGTACCAAGGGAGGATAACACGGAAGCTGATGCATTGGCCAACCTAGGATCATCCTTAAAAATTCCAGAAGATATAAGTATCCCTATCATCCATATCCTGGCTCCTGCTATTGAAAATAAAGTAGCCATGGAAATAGAAGAGGATACTGCAGTAACACCTAGTGAAGAAGCTCGATCTTATTCAGGATCATGGATCCCACCAATCATGAAATACTTGCAAAACGGAGAGATCCCAATGGGAGAAAATCCTAGAGCTTTCAGGATCAAGGTATCTCAATTTACAATCTTAAATAATATACTATATAAACGATCCCTTGCAGGACCATATTTGAGATGTATTGAGGATCCTGAAATTGAAGAAGTGTTGAGAGACTTCCATGAAGGAGATTGTGGAAACCACACTGGGGGCAGGGCATTATTCTCAAGGATCCTTAGAACAGGATACTACTGGCCAACAATGAAAAGGGATGCTATAGAGTATGCTAAAAGATGTGATCCTTGCCAAAGACATAGCAATATCCTTCACCAACCAGCTGAATTATTACACCCCATACCATCCTCTTGGCCATTCATGAGATGGGGAATGGATATAGTTGGCAAGCTCCCTAAAGCACCTGGTGGAAAAGTATTTATGCTTGCCATGACTGACTATTTTTCCAAGTGGATAGAAGCTGAAGCCTTCGCTCAAGTCAGAGAAAAGGAAGTCATATCCTTCATTAAAAGAAACATTATAACTAGATTTGGCATTCCCTCTGAAATTGTATGTGATAATGGCTCCCAATTCATTGGAAGCAGAACCACTAACTTTTGTGACAGTTGGGGAATCAAGATGATCACATCAACACCAGTTCACCCACAAGCCAATGGTCAAGCAGAATCATCCAACAAGATCATCATCAACAATCTGAAGAAGAAGCTAGGATCCAAGAAAGGAAAATGGGCAGAGGAGTTACCTTATGTGCTATGGGCTGATAGGACAACCCCCAAGAATGCCACTGGCCAAACACCCTTCTCTTTAGTATTTGGGGCAGAAGCAGTGATCCCAACAGAGATGGTAATCCCAACTGCTAGAACAAGTGCTCGTGATCCTGAAGAAAATGCTACAATCCTAGCTCAGGATTTAGATACTATTGAGGAAAACAGGGATCTAGCTAGGATAAGGATGGCAAGCTACCAACAAAGGATGGCTGGTGCCTACAACAAGAATGTCAGGATAAGGAAGTTCCAAGTCGGAGATATGGTGTTGAGAAAAGCATTTCAAAATACTATCAATCCTGCTGACGGGAAGCTAGCACCAAAATGGGAAGGTCCCTACTTGATTGAAGCTGAAGCAGGAAAGGGGGCATACAGGTTGCTAACCATGGAAGGAAACTTGTTACCAAGAGCCTGGAATGCTGTTCACTTAAAGAAATATTTCATGTGAACATGATCCTTCCTGCCTGTGATCCTTACATTGAAGTATCCTTAAAGGATCCCGGTGATATCAGTGATCCTTAGTCTGGTAATATGCTTATCCTAAAACTATTGCATTTTCTTACCTTTTTGCCTAAGGATAAGGATCATGTATCCTTCATCCTCTACTCACAAACCATTTGAGTTATGATAGTTCAGGTATCTTCAGCAAATCGTCAAAGATCTCCAAGAGCACCACAGATCCTTGGGTCCAACCCCAGTTATCCTTGGGATTATCCCCAGTTTCCGCCAGCACCGCACGATGATCCTGGTATAGTTCACGTCTTTGGGACCAGTACCCACTTTCGGGGCTGACAACCTCATCGTACTGGCTATATTTAGGATCCTACGTATAATGGTGGACGCACCATACATCCGTTCCTAAGGTTTCTAACGTTTTCACGTTAGCTAAGGTTTTGACATTTTCATGTCACTAAGTTTGGATAGTTGCCAGAAAGGGCCATACTCCAGTTTACATACGATCCTTTGGGCTTGTCCCCAGTTATCCTTTGGGCTTGTCCCCAGTTATCCTTTGGGCTTGTCCCCAGTTATCATATGGGCTTGTCCCCAGTGATCCTCCGGGATCGTCCCCAGTTATCCTTTTGGCTTGTCCCCAGTGATCCTCTGGGATCATTCTCAGTTATCCTTTGGGCTTGTCCCCAGTTACTAACTTATCTTTTATATTGGCTTAGTCCCAAGTTATGTTCCATTTTCTCAGGTTTTCGAAGTTAAACAATTAAGGATCCTTAATCCTTATTATCCATTAAAGTCTTACCTATGGTTGTTCCGATTAAAGGATAGGATCCTAACGTGGATCCTCAGGTATGATCCTTGACTATTTTTGATTATACTCTTTATCCTAACCAACCCTTATACTTTGACAACCGAACCTATGATCCTTGAACTAAAACACTTTGAGAATTTTCAATATGAGGATATTTGATCCAGGATCATATCCTAAGTTTATTAAACACTTTTTCAACTCTTGTTATTTTAACAAATACAATTGAGCAATAAGAGGATTATTGAAGGATAACAACACAAGATAAGCCAGAAAAGTTAAGTTATATTATTAAACAAAAGGATCATTAACCCTTCCAAAAGATTGTCAAAATTGCCAACCCACATTTCTACCAGCAAAACGTGGCCCGTCCACATGGGTTGGCAAAGGGTGTCTATTGTCTATGCGGTCTTAGCATTTTTGCAGGAAAGTAAAAGCGGCAGGATCACAAAGGCTTCATCCCCCAAACAGAGGATCCCTCCACCTTTTGTAATCCTACCTATTGTCTAAAAGGATCCAGGATCCTCAACCCTAAACTATTGTTCAAATACAGACCATCATTGTTTTAAAACACCACTACCACACAAAACCACTACCAATCCTAAAAAATTGGGCTCCGGCCTAGTCTCGAAATATCCATCATCGCCCAATCATGCAGCCTACACCTTCGCTGCTTCATCACCACCAGCATCCTTCTCAGCATCACCACCTTCCAGCATGGGGATCTCCTCAGCCTCATCCTCGTCCTCCAGGTCTGCCAGCCTTGCCTTCCAACCTTCAACATCCCACGAGCCTTTGTCAAAGGTAGGATCCTGAGCCTCCTCGGCCATCTGAAGTTGAATCTTATACATAGCAATTGCCGCGGAGACCTTAGCATCTTGGGTGATCTCCTGCTTCTCGTTATCCATATCAGTCAGCCTCTGAGCAGCTTCATCCTTGGTGGCCTGGAGTTCCTTCTCAAGATCCGCTATCTTGAGATCCTTTAACACACCCATTTGCTGAAGATCGGCAATCTGGCTCTCCTGGTCCTCAACATTGCCAAGATAAGTTTCAATCTCAGCAAGTTTCTGCAACAGGAGAAGAAAAGATAAGCATAGGATCAGATGATCCTCCAGAAAAGCAGGATACACAAACGGATAACCAACAGGGGCAGTGATCCTTACCTCATTCACGTAGTCGAGGAATTGCTGACGGAGGAGGGGAAATCCTTGGAGATCTTCAGAGGTTTTCCTCTTTTTTCCCTTGCCCCGGATAGATGCTTTAGGGGCTTGTTTTGGTCAAAAATCACACAAGGATAATGTCACCAAACTTTATGTAAACGGGGTATGATGCTTGGTTAGCTATGAAAGTAAAGGATCACTTCTGTGATAAAGATACAAAGACACAGTGATTTATACGAGGAAAAAGCCCTTGATCAATGTATGATCTCCGGCATAAAAAACCTCGGGTGATGGCAACTACCGATCACCAATTTCAATATAATAAAAATGTAGTTACAACTTCGGATGATAATGAGCTGAGTACAAGGATCACTGAGTGTCTAAGTGTTGAGAGTTGTGTCGTATGTTGTGTGTGTTCTTCCGAATGAAGAAGATGGGTATTTATACATGTGTAGGTGACTTATTTTAGGTAGATAGACCACTAATCAGCTCATTACCCCTTTAGAAATAAAGATAATCTAGCCTAAATTGCTGCCCATTAATCAAGCTAAGTTTCCATATCCGGTACAACGTCTATCTCCAATTTAGCTCTTGCCATATTTGTGAAAACGCGTCCCTGGATCATGATGTGTAGGGCATATCCTGCTAGGTGTTCCTGCAAAACAATTTGTAACAAGTGGAAGTGACCGTTAGTGTAAGGATCACCATATCGTCCCATGATCCTGATCCTGAAGTCTGGCTGAGGATCACTATCTGCCAAAGAAACAAGGATCACTGGTCAGGATCACGTATAAGGATCATTTATAGTAAAATCCAGCCCCAACAATTGCCCCCAAAATATAAGGAGTTAATTGTAAATAGATGAGTTATATTTTGTTTCGAGCTTATCTCTAACGGACGATTCCGGGTTACTAGCCGTTACATATGGACTAGCCGTTGTGATATTTACGTCACTGATGTGACGATCCCTGCAAATCATCATTATAAATAGGAGATAGGGTTAGGATCATTTTGTATTTAAATTCGAAGTATCTCCCTT